>NW_028293393.1:0-210325 GCF_964106645.2 Podarcis pityusensis
TGGTGCCAAACGCTTGCAAATGCTCCCCTGAAAGGTTTGGCAGTCGAAACAGAAGGCTTTTCATCAAAGGACAAGAAATCAGCCCTCAGCAACATAACCGGCGGAAAATATTTTTTGAAAAAATCCCTAAGCCCCGGGGTCACAATTTCAGCAAAAATCTGACTTTTGGAAATTCACTCAAAAATGGTGCCAAACGCTTGCAAATGCTCTCCCAAAATGTTTGGCAATCGAAACAGAAGGCTTTTTATCACAGGACAAGAAATCGGCCCTCGATCACTTACCCGGCGGAAAAAGATTTTTTTGAAAAAATCCCTAACCCCGGGGTCACAATTTCAGCAAAAATCTGACTTTTGGCAATTCACTCAAAAATAGTGCCAAACGCTTGCAAATGCTCTCCTGAAAGGTTTGGCAGTCGAATCAGAAGGCTTTTCATCAAACAACAAGAAATCAGCCCTCAGCAACATAACCGGCGGAAAATATTTTTTGAAAAAATCCCTAAGCCCTGGGGTCACAATTTCAGCAAAAAACTGACTTTTGGAAATTCACTCAAAAATGGTGCCAAACGCTTGCAAATGCTCCCCTGAAAGGTTTGGCAGTCGAAACAGAAGGCTTTTCATCAAAGGACAAGAAATCAGCCCTCGATCACTTAACCGGCCGAAAAAGCTTTTTTTGAAAAAATTCCTAAGCCCCAGTGTCACAATTTCAGCAAAAATCTGACTTTTGGCAATTCACTCAAAAATGGTGCCAAACGCTTGCAAATGCTCTCCCAAAATGTTTGGCAATCGAAACAGAAGGCTTTTTATCACAGGACAAGAAATCAGCCCTTGACCACTTACCCGGCGGAAAAAGATTTTTTTGAAAAAATCCCTAAGCCCCGGGGTCACAATTTCAGCAAAAATCTGACTTTTGGCAATTCATTCAAAAATGGTTCTGAACGGTTTCAAATGCTCCCCTGAAAGGTTTGGCAGTCGAAACAGAAGGCTTTTTATCACAAGACAAGAAATCAGCCCTCGACCACTTAACCGGCGGAAAAAGATTTTTTTGAAAAAATCCCTAAGCCCCGGGGTCACAATTTCAGCAAAAATCTGACTTTTCACAATTCATTCAGAAATGGTGCCAAACGCTTGCAAATGCTCCCCTGAAAGGTATGGCAGTTGAATCAGAAGGCTTTTCATCAAACAACAAGAAATCAGCCCTCAGCAACATAACCGGCGGAAAATATTTTTTGAAAAAATCCCTAAGCCCTGGGGTCACAATTTCAGCAAAAATCTGACTTTTGGAAATTCACTCAAAAATGGTGCCAAACGCTTGCATATGCTCTCCCAAAATGTTTGGCAGTCGAAACAGAAGGCTTTTCATCAAAGGACAAGAAATCAGCCCTCGACCACTGAACCGGCGGAAAAAGATTTTTTTGACAAAATCCCTAAGCCCTGGGGTCACAATTTCAGCAAAAATCTGACTTTTGGGAATTCATTCAAAAATGGTGCCAAACACTTGCAAATGCTCCCCGGAAAGGTTTGGCAGTCGAAACAGAAGGCTTTTTATCACAGGACAAGAAATCAGCCCTCGATCACTTAACCGGCGGAAAAAGATTTTTTTGAAAAAATTCCTAAGCCCCAGTGTCACAATTTCAGCAAAAATCTGACTTTTGGCAATTCACTCAAAAATGGTGCCAAACGCTTGCAAATGCTCTCCTGAAAGGTTTGGCAGTCGAATCAGAAGGCTTTTCATCAAACAACAAGAAATCAGCCCTCAGCAACATAACCGGCGGAAAATATTTTTTGAAAAAATCCCTAAGCCCTGGGGTCACAATTTCAGCAAAAATCTGACTTTTGGCAATTCACTCAAAAATGGTGCCAAACACTTGCAAATGCTCCCCTGAAAGGTTTGGCAGTGGAAACAGAAGGCTTTTCATCAAAGGACAAGAAATCAGCCCTCAGCATCTTAACCGGCGGAAAATATTTTTTGAAAAAATCCCTAAGACCCGGGGTCATAATTTCAGCAAAAATCTGACTTTTGGCAATTCACTCAAAAATGGTGCCAAACGCTTGCAAATGCTCCCCTGAAAGGTTTGGCAGTCGAAACAGAAGACTTTTCATCAAAGGACAAGAAATCAGCCCTCAGCAACATAACCGGCGGAAAATATTTTTTGAAAAAATCCCTAAGCCCCGGGGTCACAATTTCAGCAAAAATCTGACTTTTGGCAATTCACTCAAAAATGGTGCCAAACGCTGGCAAATGCTCTCCCAAAATGTTTGGCAATCGAAACAGAAGGCTTTTTATCACAGGACAAGAAATCGGCCCTCGATCACTTACCCGGCGGAAAAAGATTTTTTTGAAAAAATCCCTAACCCCGGGGTCACAATTTCAGCAAAAATCTGACTTTTGGCAATTCACTCAAAAATGGTGCCAAACGCTTGCAAATGCTCTCCTGAAAGGTTTGGCAGTCGAATCAGAAGGCTTTTCATCAAACAACAAGAAATCAGCCCTCAGCAACATAACCGGCGGAAAATCTTTTTTGAAAAAATCCCTAAGCCCCGGGGTCACAATTTCAGCAAAAATCTGACTTTTGGCAATTCACTCAAAAATGGTGCCAAACGCTTGCAAATGCTCTCCTGAAAGGTTTGGCAGTCGAATCAGAAGGCTTTTCATCAAACAACAAGAAATCAGCCCTCAGCAACATAACCGGCGGAAAATATTTTTTGAAAAAATCCCTAAGCCCTGGGGTCACAATTTCAGCAAAAATCTGACTTTTGGAAATTCACTCAAAAATGGTGCCAAACGCTTGCATATGCTCTCCCAAAATGTTTGGCAGTCGAAACAGAAGGCTTTTCATCAAAGGACAAGAAATCAGCCCTCGATCACTTACCCGGCGGAAAAAGATTTTTTTGAAAAAATCCCTAAGCCCTGGGGTCACAATTTCAGCAAAAATCTGACTTTTGGCAATTCACTCAAAAATGGTGCCAAACACTTGCAAATGCTCCCCGGAAAGGTTTGGCAGTCGAAACAGAAGGCTTTTTATCACAGGACAAGAAATCAGCCCTCGATCACTTAACCGGCGGAAAAAGATTTTTTTGAAAAAATTCCTAAGCCCCAGTGTCACAATTTCAGCAAAAATCTGACTTTTGGCAATTCACTCAAAAATGGTGCCAAACGCTTGCAAATGCTCCCCTGAAAGGTTTGGCAGTCGAAACAGAAGGCTTTTCATCAAAGGACAAGAAATGAGCCCTCAGCAACATAACCGGCGGAAAATATTTTTTGAAAAAATCCCTAAGCCCCGGGGTCACAATTTCAGCAAAAATCTGACTTTTGGAAATTCACTCAAAAATGGTGTCAAACGCTTGCAAATGCTCCCCTGAAAGGTTTGGCAGTCGAAGCAGAAGGCTTTTCATCAAAGGACAAGAAATCAGCCCTCGATCTCTTACCCGGCGGAAAAAGATTTTTTTGAAAAAATCCCTAAGCCCCGGGGTCACAATTTCAGCAAAAATCTGACTTTTGGCAATTCACTCAAAAATGGTGCCAAACGCTTGCAAATGCTCTCCTGAAAGGTTTGGCAGTCGAATCAGAAGGCTTTTCATCAAACAACAAGAAATCAGCCCTCAGCAACATAAACGGCGGAAAATATTTTTTTGAAAAAATCCCTAAGCCCTGGGGTCACAATTTCAGCAAAAATCTGACTTTTGGCAATTCACTCAAAAATGGTGCCAAACACTTGCAAATGCTCCCCTGAAAGGTTTGGCAGTGGAAACAGAAGGCTTTTCATCAAAGGACAAGAAATCAGCCCTCAGCATCTTAACCGGCGGAAAATATTTTTTGAAAAAATCCCTAAGACCCGGGGTCACAATTTCAGCAAAAATCTGACTTTTAGGAATTCACTCAAAAATGGTGCCAAACGTTTGCAAATGCTCCCCTGAAATGTTTTGGCAATCGAAACAGAAGGCTTTTTATCATAGGACAAGAAATCAGCCCTCGACCACTTAACCGGCGGAAAAAGATTTTTTTGAAAAAATCCGTAAGCCCCGCGGTCATAATTTCAGCAAAAATCTGACTTTTGGCAATTCACTCAAAAATGGTGCCAAACGCTTGCAAATGCTCCCCTGAAAGGTTTGGCAGTCGAAACAGAAGACTTTTCATCAAAGGACAAGAAATCAGCCCTCAGCAACATAACCGGCGGAAAATATTTTTTGAAAAAATCCCTAAGCCCCGGGGTCACAATTTCAGCAAAAATCTGACTTTTGGCAATTCACTCAAAAATGGTGCCAAACGCTTGCAAATGCTCTCCTGAAAGGTTTGGCAGTCGAATCAGAAGGCTTTTCATCAAACAACAAGAAATCAGCCCTCAGCAACATAACCGGCGGAAAATATTTTTTGAAAAAATCCCTAAGCCCTGGGGTCACAATTTCAGCAAAAATCTGACTTTTGGAAATTCACTCAAAAATGGTGCCAAACGCTTGCATATGCTCTCCCAAAATGTTTGGCAGTCGAAACAGAAGGCTTTTCATCAAAGGACAAGAAATCAGCCCTCGATCACTTACCCGGCGGAAAAAGATTTTTTTGAAAAAATCCCTAAGCCCTGGGGTCACAATTTCAGCAAAAATCTGACTTTTGGCAATTCACTCAAAAATGGTGCCAAACACTTGCAAATGCTCCCCGGAAAGGTTTGGCAGTCGAAACAGAAGGCTTTTTATCAAACAACAAGAAATCAGTTTTCAGCAACATAACCGGCGGAAAATATTTTTTGAAAAAATCCCTAAGCCTCGGGGTCATAATTTCAGCAAAAATCTGACTTTTGGAAATTCACTCAAAAATGGTGCCAAACGCTTGCAAATGCTCCCCTGAAAGGTTTGGCAGTCGAAACAGAAGGCTTTTCATCAAAGGACAAGAAATCAGCCCTTAGCATCTTAACCGGTGGAAAATATTTTTTGAAAAAATCCCTAAGTCCCGGGGTCACAATTTCAGCAAAAATCTGACTTTTGGGAATTCACTCAAAATTCGTGCCAAACGTTTGCAAATGCTCCCCTGAAATGTTTGGCAATCGAAACAAAAGGCTTTTTATCATAGGACAAGAAATCAGCCCTCGACCACTTAACCGGCGGAAAAAGATTTTTTTGAAAAAATCCCTAAGCCCCGCGGTCATAATTTCAGCAAAAATCTGACTTTTGGCAATTCACTCAAAAATGGTGCCAAACGCTTGCAAATGCTCCCCTGAAAGCTTTGGCAGTCGAAACAGAAGACTTTTCATCAAAGGACAAGAAATCAGCCCTCAGCAACATAACCGGCGGAAAATATTTTTTTCAAAAAATCCCTAAGCCCCGGCGTCACAATTTCAGCAAAAATCTGACTTTTGGCAATTCACTCAAAAATGGTGCCAAACGCTGGCAAATGCTCTCCCAAAATGTTTGGCAATCGAAACAGAAGGCTTTTTATCACAGGACAAGAAATCGGCCCTCGACCACTTACCCGGCGGAAAAAGATTTTTTTGAAAAAATCCCTAACCCCGGGGTCACAATTTCAGCAAAAATCTGACTTTTGGGAATTCACTCAAAAATGGTGCCAAACGCTTGCAAATGCTCTCCTGAAAGGTTTGGCAGTCGAATCAGAAGGCTTTTCATCAAACAACAAGAAATCAGCCCTCAGCAACATAACCGGCGGAAAATATTTTTTGAAAAAATCCCTAAGCCCCGGGGTCACAATTTCAGCAAAAATCTGACTTTTCGCAATTCACTCAAAAATGGTGCCAAATGTTTGCAAATGCTCCCCTGAAATGTTTGGCAAACGAAACAGAAGGCTTTTTATCATAGGACAAGAAATCGGCCCTCGACCACTTACCCGGCGGAAAAAGATTTTTTTGAAAAAATCCCTAACCCCGGGGTCACAATTTCAGCAAAAATCTGACTTTTGGGAATTCACCCAAAAATGGTGCCAAACGCTTGCAAATGCTCTCCTGAAAGGTTTGGCAGTCGAATCAGAAGGCTTTTCATCAAACAACAAGAAATCAGCCCTCAGCAACATAACCGGCGGAAAATATTTTTTGAAAAAATCCCTAAGCCCCGGGGTCACAATTTCAGCAAAAATCTGACTTTTGGCAATTCACTCAAAAATGGTGCCAAATGTTTGCAAATGCTCCCCTGAAATGTTTGGCAATCGAAACAGAAGGCTTTTTATCATAGGACAAGAAATCAGCCCTCGACCACTTAACCGGCGGAAAAAGATTTTTTTGAAAAAATCCCTAAGCCCCGCGGTCATAATTTCAGCAAAAATCTGACTTTTGGCAATTCACTCAAAAATGGTGCCAAACGCTTGCAAATGCTCCCCTGAAAGGTTTGGCAGTCGAAACAGAAGGCTTTTCATCAAAGGACAAGAAATCAGCCCTCAGCAACATCACCGGCGGAAAATATTTTTTGAAAAAATCCCTAAGCCCCAGTGTCACAATTTCAGCAAAAATCTGACTTTTGGCAATTCACTCCAAAATGGTGCCAAACGCTTGCAAATGCTCTCCCAAAATGTTTGGCAAATGAAACAGAAGGCTTTTTATCACAGTACAAGAAATCACCCCTCAGCAACATAACCGGCGGAAAATATTTTTTGAAAAAATCCCTAAGCCCCGGGGTCACAATTTCAGCAAAAATCTGACTTTTGGCAATTCACTCAATAATGGTGCCAAACGCTTGCAAATGCTCCCCTTAAAGGTTTGGCAGTCGAAACAGAAGGCTTTTTAACACAGGACAAGAAATCAGCCCTCGATCACTTACCCGGCGGAAAAAGATTTTTTTGAAAAAATCCCTAAGCCCCGGGGTCACAATTTCAGCAAAAATCTGACTTTTGGAAATTCATTCAAAAATGGTGCCAAACGCTTGCAAATGCTGCCCTGAAAGGTTTGGCAGTCGAAACAGAAGGCTTTTCATCAAAGGACAAGAAATCATCCCTCGATCACTTACCCAGCGGAAAAAGATTTTTTTGAAAAAATCCCTAAGCCCCGGGGTCACAATTTCAGCAAAAATCTGACTTTTGGCAATTCACTCAATAATGGTGCCAAACGCTTGCAAATGCTCCCCTTAAAGGTTTGGCAGTCGAAACAGAAGGCTTTTTATCACAGGACAAGAAATCAGCCCTCGATCACTTACCCGGCGGAAAAAGATTTTTTTGAAAAAATCCCTAAGCCCCGGGGTCACAATGTCAGCAAAAATCTGACTTTTGGCAATTCACTCAAAAATGGTGCCAAACGCTTGCAAATGCTCCGCTGAAAGGTTTGGCAGTCGAAACAGAAGGCTTTTCATCAAAGGACAAGAAATCAGCCCTCAGCAACATAATCGGCGGAAAATATTTTTTGAAAAAATCCCTAAGCCCCGGGGTCACAATTTCAGCAAAAATCTGACTTTTGGCAATTCACTCAAAAATGGTGCCAAACGCTTGCAAATGCTCTCCTGAAAGGTTTGGCAGTCGAATCAGAGGGCTTTTCATCAAACAACAAGAAATCAGCCCTCAGCAACATAACCGGCGGAAAATATTTTTTGAAAAAATCCCTAAGCCCTGGGGTCACAATTTCAGCAAAAATCTGACTTTTGGAAATTCACTCAAAAATGGTTCCAAACGCTTGCAAATGCTTCCCTGAAAGGTTTGGCAGTCGAAACAGAAGGCTTTTCATCAAAGGACAAGAAATCAGCCCTCGATCACTTACCCGGCGGAAAAAGATTTTTTTGAAAAAATCCCTAAGCCCCGGGGTCACAATGTCAGCAAAAATCTGACTTTTGGCAATTCACTCAAAAATGGTGCCAAACGCTTGCAAATGCTCCGCTGAAAGGTTTGGCAGTCGAAACAGAAGGCTTTTCATCAAAGGACAAGAAATCAGCCCTCAGCAACATAATCGGCGGAAAATATTTTTTGAAAAAATCCCTAAGCCCCGGGGTCACAATGTCAGCAAAAATCTGACTTTTGGCAATTCACTCAAAAATGGTGCCAAACGCTTGCAAATGCTTCCCTGAAAGGTTTGGCAGCCGAAACAGAAGGCTTTTCATCAAAGGACAAGAAATCAGCCCTCGATCACTTACCCTGCGGAAAAAGGTTTTTTTGAAAAAATTCCTTAGCCCCAGTGTCACAATTTCAGCAAAAATCTGACTTTTGGAAATTCACTCAAAAATGGTGCCAAACGCTTGCAAATGCTCTCCCAAAATGTTTGGAAATCGAAACAGAAGGCTTTTTATCACAGGACAAGAAATCAGCCCTCGACCACTTACCCGGCGGAAAAAGATTTTTTTTGAAAAAATCCCTAAGCCCCGGGGTCACAATTTCAGCAAAAATCTGACTTTTGGCAATTCACTCAAAAATGGTGCCAAACGCTTGCAAATGCTCCCCTGAAAGGTTTGCCAGTTGAATCAGAAGGCTTTTTATCAAACAACAAGAAATCAGATTTCAGCAACATAACCGGCGGAAAATATTTTTTGAAAAAATCCCTAAGCCTCGGGGTCATAATTTCAGCAAAAATCTGACTTTTGGAAATTCACTCAAAAATGGTGCCAAACGCTTGCAAATGCTCCCCTGAAAGGTTTGGCAGTCGAAACAGAAGGCTTTTCATCAAAGGACAAGAAATCAGCCCTCAGCATCTTAACCGGCAGAAAATATTTTTTGAAAAAATCCCTAAAACCCGGGGTCACAATTTCAGCAAAAATCTGACCTTTGGGAATTCACTCAAAAATGGTGCCAAACGTTTGCAAATGCTCCCCTGAAATGTTTGGCAATCGAAACAGAAGGCTTTTTATCATAGGACAAGAAATCAGCCCTCGACCACTTAACCGGCGGAAAAAGATTTTTTTGAAAAAATCCCTAAGCCCCGCGGTCATAATTTCAGCAAAAATCTGACTTTTGGCAATTCACTCAAAAATGGTGCCAAACCCTTGCAAATGCTCCCCTGAAAGGTTTGGCAGTCGAAACAGATGACTTTTCATCAAAGGACAAGAAATCAGCCCTCAGCAACATAACCGGCGGAAAATATTTTTTGAAAAAAATCCCTAAGCCCCGGGGTCACAATTTCAGCAAAAATCTGACTTTTGGCAATTCACTCAAAAATGGTGCCAAACGCTGGCAAATGCTCTCCCAAAATGTTTGGCAATCGAAACAGAAGGCTTTTTATCACAGGACAAGAAATCGGCCCTCGACCACTTACCCGGCGGAAAAAGATTTTTTTGAAAAAATCCCTAACCCCGGGGTCACAATTTCAGCAAAAATCTGACGTTTGGCAATTCCCTCAAAAATGGTGCCAAACGCTTGCAAATGCTCTCCTGAAAGGTTTGGCAGTCGAATCAGAAGGCTTTTCATCAAACAACAAGAAATCAGCCCTCAGCAACATAACCGGCGGAAAATATTTTTTGAAAAAATCCCTAAGCCCCGGGGTCACAATTTCATCAAAAATCTGACTTTTGGCAATTCACTCAAAAATGGTGCCAAATGTTTGCAAATGCTCCCCTGAAATGTTTGGCAATCGAAACAGAAGGCTTTTTATCATAGGACAAGAAATCAGCCCTCGACCACTTAACCGGCGGAAAAAGATTTTTTTGAAAAAATCCCTAAGCCCCGCGGTCATAATTTCAGCAAAAATGTGACTTTTGGCAATTCACTCCAAAATGGTGCCAAACGCTTGCAAATGCTTCCCTGAAAGGTTTGGCAGTCGAAACAGAAGGCTTTTCATCAAAGGACAAGAAATCAGCCCTCGATCACTTACCCTGCGGAAAAAGGTTTTTTTGAAAAAATTCCTAAGCCCCAGTGTCACAGTTTCACCAAAAATCTGATTTTTGGCAATTCACTCAAAAATGGTGCCAAACGCTTGCAAATGCTCTCCCAAAATGTTTGGAAATCGAAACAGAAGGCTTTTTATCACAGGACAAGAAATCAGCCCTCGACCACTTACCCGGCGGAAAAAGATTTTTTTGAAAAAATCCCTAAGCCCCGGGGTCACAATTTCAGCAAAAATCTGACTTTTGGCAATTCACTCAAAAATGGTGCCAAACGCTTGCAAATGCTCCCCTGAAAGGTTTGGCAGTCAAAACAGAAGGCTTATTATCACAGGACAAGAAATCAGCCCTCGATCACTTACCCGGCGGAAAAAGATTTTTTTGAAAAAATCCCTAAGCCCAGGGGTCACAATTTCAGCAAATATCTGACTTTTGGAAATTCACTCGAAAATGGTGCCAAACGCTTGCAAATGCTCACCTGAAAGGTTTGGCAGTCGAAACAGAAGGCTTTTCATGAAAGGACAAGAAATCAGCCCTCGATCACTTACCCGGCGGAAAAAGATTTTTTTGAAAAAATCCTTAAGACCCGGGGTAACAATTTCAGCAAAAATCTGACTTTTGGCAATTCACTCAAAAATGGTGCCAAACGCTTGCAAATGCTCCCCTGAAAGGTTTGGCAGTCGAAACAGAAGGATTTTTATCAAAGGACAAGAAATCAGCCCTTGATCACTTACCCGGCGGAAAAAGATTTTTTTGAAAAAATCCCTAAGCCCCGGGGTCACAATTTCAGCAAAAATCTGACTTTTGGCAATTCACTCAAAAATGGTGCCAAACGCTTGCAAATGCTCCCCTGAAAGGTTTGGCAGTCGAAACAGAAGGCTTTTTATCACAGGACAAGAAATCAGCCCTCAGCAACATAATCGGCGGAAAATATTTTTTGAAAAAATCCCTAAGCCCCGGCGTCACAATTTCAGCAAAAATCTGACTTTTGGCAATTCACTCAAAAATGGTGCCAAACGCTTGCAAATGCTCCCCTGAAAGGTTTGGCCATCGAAACAGAAGGCTTTTTATCACAGGACAAGAAATCAGCCCTCAGCAACATAATCGGCGGAAAATATTTTTTGAAAAAATCCCTAAGCCCCGGCGTCACAATTTCAGCAAAAATCTGACTTTTGGCAATTCACTCAAAAATGGTGCCAAACGCTTGCAAATGCTCCCCTGAAAGGTTTGGCAGTCGAAACAGAAGGCTTTTCATCAAAGCACAAGAAATCAGCCCTCAGCAACATAATCGGCGGAAAATATTTTTTGAAAAAATCCCTAAGCCCCGGGGTCACAATTTCAGCAAAAATCTGACTTTTGGCAATTCATTCAAAAATGGTGCCAAACGCTTGCAAATGCTCCCCTGAAAGGTTTGGCAGTCGAAACAGAAGAAACAGGGTCACAATTTTAGCAAAAATCTGACTTTTGGCAATTCATTCAAAAATGGTTCTGCACGGTTCCAAATTCTCCCCTGAAAGGTTTGGCAGTCGAAACAGAAGGCTTTTTATCACAGGACAAGAAATCAGCCCTCGACCACTTAACCGGCGGAAAAAGATTTTTTTTTAAAAAATCCCTAAGCCCCGGGGTCACAATTTCAGCAAAAATCTGACCTTTGGCATTTCACTCAAAAATGGTGCGAAACGCTTGCAAATGCTCCCCAGAAAGGTTTGGCCATCGAAACAGAAGGCTTTTTATCACAGGACAAGAAATCAGCCCTCGACCACTTAACTGGCGGAAATAGATTTTTTTGAAAAAATCCCTAAGCCCCGGGGTCACAATTTCAGCAAAAATCTGACTTTTGGCAATTCACTCAAAAATCGTGCCAAACGCTTGCAAATGCTCCCCTGAAAGGTTTGGCAGTCGAAACAGAAGGCTTTTTATCACAGGACAAGAAATCAGCCCTCGATCACTTACCCGGAGGAAAAAGATTTTTTTGAAAAAATCCCTAAGCCCCGGGGTCACAATTTCAGCAAAAATCTGACTTTTGGCAATTCACTCAAAAATGGTGCCAAACGCTTGCAAATGCTCCCCTGAAAGGTTTGGCAGTCGAAACAGAAGGCTTTTCATCAAAGGACAAGAAATCAGCCCTCGATCACTTACCCGGCGGAAAAAGTTTTTTTTAAAAAAATCCCTAAGCCCCGGGGTCACAATTTCAGCAAAAATCTGACTTTTGGCAATTCATTCAAAAATGGTTCTGAACGGTTCCAAATTCTCCCCTGAAAGGTTTGGCAGTCGAAACAGAAGGCTTTTTATCACAAGACAAGAAATCAGCCCTCGACCACTTAACCGGCGGAAAAAGATTTTTTTGAAAAAATCCCTAAGCCCCGGGGTCACAATTTCAGCAAAAATCTGACTTTTTTCAATTCACTCAAAAATGGTGCCAAACGCTTGCAAATGCTCCCCTGAAAGGTTTGGCCATCGAAACAGAAGGCTTTTTATCACAGGACAAGAAATCAGCCCTCGACCACTTAACCGGCGGAAATAGATTTTTTTGAAAAAATCCCTAAGCCCCAGGGTCACAATGTCAGCAAAAATCGGACTTCTGGCAATTCACTCAAAAATGTTGCCAAACGCTTGCAAATGCTCCCCTGAAAGGTTTGGCAGTCGAAACAGAAGGCTTTTCATCAAAAGACAAGAAATCAGCCCTCAGCAACATAATCGGCGGAAAATATTTTTTGAAAAAATCCCTAAGCCCCGGCGTCACAATTTCAGCAAATTCTGACTTTTGGAAATTCACTCGAAAATGGTGCCAAACGCTTGCAAATGCTCCCCTGAAAGGTTTGGCAGACGAAACAGAAGGCTTTCATCAAAGGACAAGAAATCAGCCCTCGATCACTTACCCGGCGGAAAAAGATTTTTTTGCAGAAATCCCTAAGCCCCGGGGTCACAATTTCAGGAAAAATCTGACTTTTGGCAATTCATTCAAAAATGGTGCCAAACGCTTGCAAATGCTCCCCTGAAAGGTTTGGCAGTCGAAACAGAAGGCTTCTCATCAAAGGACAGGAAATCAGCCCTCGATCACTTACCCGGCGGAAAAAGATTTTTTTGAAAAAATCCCTAAGCCCCGGGGTCACAATTTCAGCAAAAATCTGACTTTTGGAAATTCATTCAAAAATGGTTCTGAACGGTTCCAAATTCTCCCCTGAAAGGTTTGGCAGAAGAAACAGAAGGCTTTTTATCACAAGACAAGAAATCAGCCCTCGACCACTTAACCGGCGGAAAAAGATTTTTTTGAAAAAATCCCTAAGCCCCGGGGTCACAATTTCAGCAAAAATCTGACTTTTGGCAATTCACTCAAAAATGGTGCCAAACGCTTGCAAATGCTCCCCTGAAAGGTTTGGCAGTCGAAACAGAAGGCTTTTTATCACAGGACAAGAAATCAGCCCTCGATCACTTAACCGGCGGAAAAAGATTTTTTTGAGAAAATCCCTAAGCCCCGGGGTCACAATTTCAGCAAAAATCTGACTTTTGGCAATTCACTCAAAAATGGTGCCAAACGCTTGCAAATGTTCTGCCAAAATGTTTGGAAATCGAAACAGAAGGCTTTTTATCACAGGACAAGAAATCAGCCCTCGACCACTTACCCGGCGGAAAAAGATTTTTTTGAAAAAATCCCTAAGCCCCGGGGTCACAATTTCAGCAAAAATCTGACTTTTGGAAATTCATTCAAAAATGGTGCCAAACGCTTGCAAATGCTCTTCTGAAAGGTTTGGCAGTCGAATCAGAAGGCTTTTCATCAAACAAAAAGAAATCAGCCCTCAGCAACATAACGGGCGGAAAATATTTTTTGAAAAAATCCCTAAGCCCCGGGGTCACAATTTCAGCAAAAATCTGACTTTTGGCAATTCATTCAAAAATGGTGCCAAACGCTTGCAAATGCTCCCCTGAAAGGTTTGGCAGTCGAAACAGAAGAAACAGGGTCACAATTTCAGCAAAAATCTGACTTTTGGCAATTCATTCAAAAATGGTTCTGCACGGTTCCAAATTCTCCCCTGAAAGGTTTGGCAGTCGAAACAGAAGGCTTTTTATCACAGGACAAGAAATCAGCCCTCGACCACTTAACCGGCGGAAAAAGATTTTTTTAAAAAAAATCCCTAAGCCCCGGGGTCACAATTTCAGCAAAAATCTGACCTTTGGCATTTCACTCAAAAATGGTGCCAAACGCTTGCAAATGCTCCCCAGAAAGGTTTGGCCATCGAAACAGAAGGCTTTTTATCACAGGACAAGAAATCAGCCCTCGACCACTTAACCGGCGGAAATAGATTTTTTTGAAAAAATCCCTAAGCCCCGGGGTCACAATTTCAGCAAAAATCTGACTTTTGGCAATTCACTCAAAAATGGTGCCAAACGCTTGCAAATGCTCCCCTGAAAGGTTTGGCAGTCGAAACAGAAGGCTTTTTATCACAGGACAAGAAATCAGCCCTCGATCACTTACCCGGCGGAAAAATTTTTTGTGAAAAAATCCCTAAGCCCCGGGGTCACAATTTCAGCAAAAATCTGACTTTTGGCAATTCACTGAAAAATGGTGCCAAACGCTTGCAAATGCTCCCCTGAAAGGTTTGGCAGTCGAAACAGAAGGCTTTTCATCAAAGGACAAGAAATCAGCCCTCGATCACTTACCCGGCGGAAAAAGTTTTTTTTTAAAAAATCCCTAAGCCCCGGGGTCACAATTTCAGCAAAAATCTGACTTTTGGCAATTCATTCAAAAATGGTTCTGAACGGTTCCAAATTCTCCCCTGAAAGGTTTGGCAGTCGAAACAGAAGGCTTTTTATCACAAGACAAGAAATCAGCCCTCGACCACTTAACCGGCGGAAAAAGATTTTTTTGAAAAAATCCCTAAGCCCCGGGGTCACAATGTCAGCAAAAATCTGACTTTTTTCAATTCACTCAAAAATGGTGCCAAACGCTTGCAAATGCTCCCCTGAAAGGTTTGGCCATCGAAACAGAAGGCTTTTTATCACAGGACAAGAAATCAGCCCTCGACCACTTAACCGGCGGAAATAGATTTTTTTGAAAAAATCCCTAAGCCCCGGGGTCACAATGTCAGCAAAAATCGGACTTTTGGCAATTCACTCAAAAATGTTGCCAAACGCTTGCAAATGCTCCCCTGAAAGGTTTGGCAGTCGAAACAGAAGGCTTTTCATCAAAGGACAAGAAATCAGCCCTCAGCAACATAATCGGCGGAAAATATTTTTTGAAAAAATCCCTAAGCCCCGGCGTCACAATTTCAGCAAAAATCTGACTTTTGGAAATTCACTCGAAAATGGTGCCAAACGCTTGCAAATGCTCCCCTGAAAGGTTTGGCAGACGAAACAGAAGGCTTTCATCAAAGGAAAAGAAATCAGCCCTCGATCACTTACCCGGCGGAAAAAGATTTTTTTGCAGAAATCCCTAAGCCCCGGGGTCACAATTTCAGGAAAAATCTGACTTTTGGCGATTCATTCAAAAATGGTGCCAAACGCTTGCAAATGCTCCCCTGAAAGGTTTGGCAGTCGAAACAGAAGGCTTCTCATCAAAGGACAGGAAATCAGCCCTCGATCACTTACCCGGCGGAAAAAGATTTTTTTGAAAAAATCCCTAAGCCCCGGGGTCACAATTTCAGCAAAAATCTGACTTTTGGCAATTCACTCAAAAATGGTGCCAAACGCTTGCAAATGCTCCCCTGAAAGGTTTGGCAGTCGAAACAGAAGGCTTTTTATCACAGGACAAGAAATCAGCCCTCGATCACTTACCCGGCGGAAAAAGATTTTTTTGAAAAAATCCCTAAGCCCCGGGGTCACAATTTCAGCAAAAATTTGACTTTTGGCAATTCATTCAAAAATGGTGCCAAACGCTTGCAAATGCTCCCCTGAAAGGTTTGGCAGTCGAAACAGAAGGATTTTTATCAAAGGACAAGAAATCAGCCCTCGATCACTTACCCGGCGGAAAAAGATTTTTTTGAAAAAATCCCTAAGCCCCGGGGTCACAATTTCAGCAAAAATCTGACTTTTGGCCATTCATTCAAAAATGGTTCTGAACGGTTCCAAATTCTCCCCTGAAAGGTTTGGCAGTCGAAACAGAAGGCTTTTCATCACAAGACAAGAAATCAGCCCTCGACCACTTAAACGGCGGAAAAAGATTTTTTTGAAAAAATCCCAAAGCCCCGGGGTCACAATTTCAGCAAAAATCTGACTTTTGGCAAGTCACTCAAAAATGGTGCCAAACGTTTGCAAATGCTCCCCTGAAATGTTTGGCCATCGAAACAGAAGGCTTTTTATCACAGGACAAGAAATCAGCCCTCAGCAACATAATCGGCGGAAAATATTTTTTGAAAAAATCCCTAAGCCCCGGCGTCACAATTTCAGCAAAAATCTGACTTTTGGCAATTCACTCAAAAATGGTGCCAAACGCTTGCAAATGCTCCCCTGAAAGGTTTGGCAGTCGAAACAGAAGGCTTTTTATCACAGGACAAGAAATCAGCCCTCGACCACTTAACCGGCGGAAAAAGATTTTTTTAAAAAAAATCCCTAAGCCCCGGGGTCACAATTTCAGCAAAAATCTGACCTTTGGCATTTCACTCAAAAATGGTGCCAAACGCTTGCAAATGCTCCCCAGAAAGGTTTGGCCATCGAAACAGAAGGCTTTTTATCACAGGACAAGAAATCAGCCCTCGACCACTTAACCGGCGGAAATAGATTTTTTTGAAAAAATCCCTAAGCCCCGGGGTCACAATTTCAGCAAAAATCTGACTTTTGGCAATTCACTCAAAAATGGTGCCAAACGCTTGCAAATGCTCCCCTGAAAGGTTTGGCAGTCGAAACAGAAGGCTTTTTATCACAGGACAAGAAATCAGCCCTCAGCAACATAATCGGCGGAAAATATTTTTTGAAAAAATCCCTAAGCCCCGGCGTCACAATTTCAGCAAAAATCTGACTTTTGGCAATTCACTCAAAAATGGTGCCAAACGCTTGCAAATGCTCCCCTGAAAGGTTTGGCCATCGAAACAGAAGGCTTTTTATCACAGGACAAGAAATCAGCCCTCAGCAACATAATCGGCGGAAAATATTTTTTGAAAAAATCCCTAAGCCCCGGCGTCACAATTTCAGCAAAAATCTGACTTTTGGCAATTCACTCAAAAATGGTGCCAAACGCTTGCAAATGCTCCCCTGAAAGGTTTGGCAGTCGAAACAGAAGGCTTTTCATCAAAGCACAAGAAATCAGCCCTCAGCAACATAATCGGCGGAAAATATTTTTTGAAAAAATCCCTAAGCCCCGGGGTCACAATTTCAGCAAAAATCTGACTTTTGGCAATTCATTCAAAAATGGTGCCAAACGCTTGCAAATGCTCCCCTGAAAGGTTTGGCAGTCGAAACAGAAGAAACAGGGTCACAATTTTAGCAAAAATCTGACTTTTGGCAATTCATTCAAAAATGGTTCTGCACGGTTCCAAATTCTCCCCTGAAAGGTTTGGCAGTCGAAACAGAAGGCTTTTTATCACAGGACAAGAAATCAGCCCTCGACCACTTAACCGGCGGAAAAAGATTTTTTTTAAAAAAATCCCTAAGCCCCGGGGTCACAATTTCAGCAAAAATCTGACCTTTGGCATTTCACTCAAAAATGGTGCGAAACGCTTGCAAATGCTCCCCAGAAAGGTTTGGCCATCGAAACAGAAGGCTTTTTATCACAGGACAAGAAATCAGCCCTCGACCACTTAACTGGCGGAAATAGATTTTTTTGAAAAAATCCCTAAGCCCCGGGGTCACAATTTCAGCAAAAATCTGACTTTTGGCAATTCACTCAAAAATCGTGCCAAACGCTTGCAAATGCTCCCCTGAAAGGTTTGGCAGTCGAAACAGAAGGCTTTTTATCACAGGACAAGAAATCAGCCCTCGATCACTTACCCGGAGGAAAAAGATTTTTTTGAAAAAATCCCTAAGCCCCGGGGTCACAATTTCAGCAAAAATCTGACTTTTGGCAATTCACTCAAAAATGGTGCCAAACGCTTGCAAATGCTCCCCTGAAAGGTTTGGCAGTCGAAACAGAAGGCTTTTCATCAAAGGACAAGAAATCAGCCCTCGATCACTTACCCGGCGGAAAAAGTTTTTTTTAAAAAAATCCCTAAGCCCCGGGGTCACAATTTCAGCAAAAATCTGACTTTTGGCAATTCATTCAAAAATGGTTCTGAACGGTTCCAAATTCTCCCCTGAAAGGTTTGGCAGTCGAAACAGAAGGCTTTTTATCACAAGACAAGAAATCAGCCCTCGACCACTTAACCGGCGGAAAAAGATTTTTTTGAAAAAATCCCTAAGCCCCGGGGTCACAATTTCAGCAAAAATCTGACTTTTTTCAATTCACTCAAAAATGGTGCCAAACGCTTGCAAATGCTCCCCTGAAAGGTTTGGCCATCGAAACAGAAGGCTTTTTATCACAGGACAAGAAATCAGCCCTCGACCACTTAACCGGCGGAAATAGATTTTTTTGAAAAAATCCCTAAGCCCCAGGGTCACAATGTCAGCAAAAATCGGACTTCTGGCAATTCACTCAAAAATGTTGCCAAACGCTTGCAAATGCTCCCCTGAAAGGTTTGGCAGTCGAAACAGAAGGCTTTTCATCAAAAGACAAGAAATCAGCCCTCAGCAACATAATCGGCGGAAAATATTTTTTGAAAAAATCCCTAAGCCCCGGCGTCACAATTTCAGCAAATTCTGACTTTTGGAAATTCACTCGAAAATGGTGCCAAACGCTTGCAAATGCTCCCCTGAAAGGTTTGGCAGACGAAACAGAAGGCTTTCATCAAAGGACAAGAAATCAGCCCTCGATCACTTACCCGGCGGAAAAAGATTTTTTTGCAGAAATCCCTAAGCCCCGGGGTCACAATTTCAGGAAAAATCTGACTTTTGGCAATTCATTCAAAAATGGTGCCAAACGCTTGCAAATGCTCCCCTGAAAGGTTTGGCAGTCGAAACAGAAGGCTTCTCATCAAAGGACAGGAAATCAGCCCTCGATCACTTACCCGGCGGAAAAAGATTTTTTTGAAAAAATCCCTAAGCCCCGGGGTCACAATTTCAGCAAAAATCTGACTTTTGGAAATTCATTCAAAAATGGTTCTGAACGGTTCCAAATTCTCCCCTGAAAGGTTTGGCAGAAGAAACAGAAGGCTTTTTATCACAAGACAAGAAATCAGCCCTCGACCACTTAACCGGCGGAAAAAGATTTTTTTGAAAAAATCCCTAAGCCCCGGGGTCACAATTTCAGCAAAAATCTGACTTTTGGCAATTCACTCAAAAATGGTGCCAAACGCTTGCAAATGCTCCCCTGAAAGGTTTGGCAGTCGAAACAGAAGGCTTTTTATCACAGGACAAGAAATCAGCCCTCGATCACTTAACCGGCGGAAAAAGATTTTTTTGAGAAAATCCCTAAGCCCCGGGGTCACAATTTCAGCAAAAATCTGACTTTTGGCAATTCACTCAAAAATGGTGCCAAACGCTTGCAAATGTTCTGCCAAAATGTTTGGAAATCGAAACAGAAGGCTTTTTATCACAGGACAAGAAATCAGCCCTCGACCACTTACCCGGCGGAAAAAGATTTTTTTGAAAAAATCCCTAAGCCCCGGGGTCACAATTTCAGCAAAAATCTGACTTTTGGAAATTCATTCAAAAATGGTGCCAAACGCTTGCAAATGCTCTTCTGAAAGGTTTGGCAGTCGAATCAGAAGGCTTTTCATCAAACAAAAAGAAATCAGCCCTCAGCAACATAACGGGCGGAAAATATTTTTTGAAAAAATCCCTAAGCCCCGGGGTCACAATTTCAGCAAAAATCTGACTTTTGGCAATTCATTCAAAAATGGTGCCAAACGCTTGCAAATGCTTCCCTGAAAGGTTTGGCAGTCGAAACAGAAGAAACAGGGTCACAATTTCAGCAAAAATCTGACTTTTGGCAATTCATTCAAAAATGGTTCTGCACGGTTCCAAATTCTCCCCTGAAAGGTTTGGCAGTCGAAACAGAAGGCTTTTTATCACAGGACAAGAAATCAGCCCTCGACCACTTAACCGGCGGAAAAAGATTTTTTTAAAAAAAATCCCTAAGCCCCGGGGTCACAATTTCAGCAAAAATCTGACCTTTGGCATTTCACTCAAAAATGGTGCCAAACGCTTGCAAATGCTCCCCAGAAAGGTTTGGCCATCGAAACAGAAGGCTTTTTATCACAGGACAAGAAATCAGCCCTCGACCACTTAACCGGTGGAAAAAGATTTTTTTGAAAAAATCCCTAAGCCCCGGGGTCACAATTTCAGCAAAAATCTGACTTTTGGCAATTCACTCAAAAATGGTGCCAAACGCTTGCAAATGCTCCCCTGAAAGGTTTGGCAGTCGAAACAGAAGGCTTTTTATCACAGGACAAGAAATCAGCCCTCGATCACTTACCCGGCGGAAAATTTTTTTTTGAAAAAATCCCTAAGCCCCGGGGTCACAATTTCAGCAAAAATCTGACTTTTGGCAATTCACTGAAAAATGGTGCCAAACGCTTGCAAATGCTCCCCTGAAAGGTTTGGCAGTCGAAACAGAAGGCTTTTCATCAAAGGACAAGAAATCAGCCCTCGATCACTTACCCGGCGGAAAAAGTTTTTTTTTAAAAAATCCCTAAGCCCCGGGGTCACAATTTCAGCAAAAATCTGACTTTTGGCAATTCATTCAAAAATGGTTCTGAACGGTTCCAAATTCTCCCCTGAAAGGTTTGGCAGTCGAAACAGAAGGCTTTTTATCACAAGACAAGAAATCAGCCCTCGACCACTTAACCGGCGGAAAAAGATTTTTTTGAAAAAATCCCTAAGCCCCGGGGTCACAATGTCAGCAAAAATCTGACTTTTTTCAATTCACTCAAAAATGGTGCCAAACGCTTGCAAATGCTCCCCTGAAAGGTTTGGCCATCGAAACAGAAGGCTTTTTATCACAGGACAAGAAATCAGCCCTCGACCACTTAACCGGCGGAAATAGATTTTTTTGAAAAAATCCCTAAGCCCCGGGGTCACAATTTCAGCAAAAATCTGACTTTTGGCAATTCACTCAAAAATGGTGCCAAACGCTTGCAAATGCTCCCCTGAAAGGTTTGGCAGTCGAAACAGAAGGCTTTTTATCACAGGACAAGAAATCAGCCCTCGATCACTTACCCGGCGGAAAAGATTTTTTTGAAAAAATCCCTAAGCCCCGGGGTCACAATGTCAGCAAAAATCGGACTTTTGGCAATTCACTCAAAAATGTTGCCAAACGCTTGCAAATGCTCCCCTGAAAGGTTTGGCAGTCGAAACAGAAGGCTTTTCATCAAAGGACAAGAAATCAGCCCTCAGCAACATAATCGGCGGAAAATATTTTTTGAAAAAATCCCTAAGCCCCGGCGTCACAATTTCAGCAAAAATCTGACTTTTGGAAATTCACTCGAAAATGGTGCCAAACGCTTGCAAATGCTCCCCTGAAAGGTTTGGCAGACGAAACAGAAGGCTTTCATCAAAGGACAAGAAATCAGCCCTCGATCACTTACCCGGCGGAAAAAGATTTTTTTGCAGAAATCCCTAAGCCCCGGGGTCACAATTTCAGGAAAAATCTGACTTTTGGCAATTCATTCAAAAATGGTGCCAAACGCTTGCAAATGCTCCCCTGAAAGGTTTGGCAGTCGAAACAGAAGGCTTCTCATCAAAGGACAGGAAATCAGCCCTCGATCACTTACCCGGCGGAAAAAGATTTTTTTGAAAAAATCCCTAAGCCCCGGGGTCACAATTTCAGCAAAAATCTGACTTTTGGCAATTCACTCAAAAATGGTGCCAAACGCTTGCAAATGCTCCCCTGAAAGGTTTGGCAGTCGAAACAGAAGGCTTTTTATCACAGGACAAGAAATCAGCCCTCGATCACTTACCCGGCGGAAAAAGATTTTTTTGAAAAAATCCCTAAGCCCCGGGGTCACAATTTCAGCAAAAATCTGACATTTGGCAATTCACTCAAAAATGGTGCCAAACGCTTGCAAATGCTCCCCTGTAAGGTTTGGCAGTCGAAACGGAAGGCTTTTCATCAAAGGACAAGAAATCAGCCCTCGATCACTTAACCGGTGGAAAAAGATTTTTTTGAAAAAATCCCTAAGCCCCGGGGTCACAATTTCAGCAAAAATCTGACTTTTGGCAATTCACTCAAAAATGGTGCCAAACGCTTGCAAATGTTCTCCCAAAATGTTTGGAAATCGCAACAGAAGGCTTTTTATCACAGGACAAGAAATCAGCCCTCGACCACTTACCCGGCGGAAAAAGATTTTTTTGAAAAAATCCCTAAGCCCCTGGGTCACAATTTCAGCAAAAATCTGACTTTTGGCAATTCACTCAAAAATGGTGCCAAACGCTTGCAAATGCTCCCCTGAAAGGTTTGGCAGTCGAAACAGAAGGCTTTTCATCAAAGGACAAGAAATCAGCCCTCAGCAACATAATCGGCGGAAAATATTTTTTGAAAAAATCCCTAAGCCCCGGGGTCACAATTTCAGCAAAAATCTGACTTTTGGCAATTCATTCAAAAATGGTGCCAAACGCTTGCAAATGCTCCCCTGAAAGGTTTGGCAGACGAAACAGAAGGCTTTCATCAAAGGACAAGAAATCAGCCCTCGATCACTTACCCGGCGGAAAAAGATTTTTTTGAAAAAATCCCTAAGCCCCGGGGTCACAATTTCAGGAAAAATCTGTTTTTGGCAATTCATTCAAAAATGGTTCTGAACGGTTCCAAATTCTGCCCTGAAAGGTTTGGCAGTCGAAACAGAAGGCTTTTTATCACAAGACAAGAAACCAGCCCTCGACCACTTAACCGGTGGAAAAAGATTTTTTTGAAAAAATCCCTAAGCCCCGGGGTCACAATTTCAGGAAAAATCTGACTTTTGGCAATTCATTCAAAAATGGTTCTGAACGGTTCCAAATTCTCCCCTGAAAGGTTTGGCAGTCGAAACAGAAGGCTTTTTATCACAAGACAAGAAATCAGCCCTCGACCACTTAACCGGTGGAAAAAGATTTTTTTGAAAAAATCCCTAAGCCCCGGGGTCACAATTTCAGCAAAAATCTGACTTTTGGCAATTCACTCAAAGATGGTGCCAAACGCTTGCAAATGCTCCCCTGAAAGGTTTGGCCAACGAAACAGAAGGCTTTTTATCATAGGACAAGAAATCAGCCCTCGACCACTTAACCGGCGGAAATAGATTTTTTTGAAAAAACCCCTAAGCTCCGGGGTCACAATTTCAGCAAAAATCTGACTTCTGGCAATTCACTCAAAAATGGTGCCAATCGCTGGCAAATGCTCTCCCAAAATATTTGGCAATTGAAACAGAAGGCTTTTTATCACAGGACAAGAAATCAGCCCTCGACCACTTACCCGGCGGAAAAAGATTTTTTTGAAAAAAATCCCTAAGCCCCGGGGTCACAATTTCAGCAAATATCTGACTTTTGGAAATTCATTCAAAAATGGTGCCAAACGCTTGCAAATGCTCTTCTGAAAGGTTTGGCAGTCGAATCAGAAGGCTTTTCATCAAACAAAAAGAAATCAGCCCTCAGCAACATAACGGGCGGAAAATATTTTTTGAAAAAATCCCTAAGCGCCGGGGTCACAATTTCAGCAAAAATCTGACTTTTGGCAATTCACTCGAAAATGGTGCCAAACGCTTGCAAATGCTCCCCTGAAAGGTTTGGCAGTCGAAACAGAAGGCTTTTCATCAAAGGACAAGAAATCAGCCCTCAGCATCTTAACCGGCGGAAAAAGATTTTTTTGAAAAAATCCCTAAGACCCGGGGTCACAATTTCAGCAAAAATCTGACTTCTGGCAATTCACTCAAAAATGGTGCCAATCGCTGGCAAATGCTCTCCCAAAATATTTGGAAATTGAAACAGAAGGCTTTTTATCACAGGACAAGAAATCAGCCCTCGACCACTTACCCGGCGGAAAAAGATTTTTTTGAAAAAAATCCCTAAGCCCCGGGGTCACAATTTCAGCAAAAATCTGACTTTTGGCAATTCACTCAAAAATGGTGCCAAACGCTTGCAAATGCTCCCCTGAAAGGTTTGGCAGTCGAAACAGAAGGCTTTTCATCAAAGCACAAGAAATCAGCCCTCAGCAACATAATCGGCGGAAAATATTTTTTGAAAAAATCCCTAAGCCCCGGCGTCACAATTTCAGCAAAAATCTGACTTTTGGCAATTCATTCAAAAATGGTGCCAAACGCTTGCAAATGCTCTCCTGAAAGGTTTGGCAGTCGAATCAGAAGGCTTTTCATCAAACAATAAGAAATCAGCCCTCAGCAACATAATCGGCGGAAAATATTTTTTGAAAAAATCCCTAAGCCCCGGGGTCACAATTTCAGCAAAAATCTGACTTTTGGCAATTCATTCAAAAATGGTGCCAAACGCTTGCAAATGCTCCCCTGAAAGGTTTGGCAGTCGAAACAGAAGGCTTTTTATCACAGGACAAGAAATCAGCCCTCGACCACTTACCCGGCAGAAAAAGATTTTTTTGAAAAAAATCCCTAAGCCCCGGGGTCACAATTTCAGCAAAAATCTGACTTTTGGCAATTCACTCAAAAATGGTGCCAAACGCTTGCAAATGCTAACCAGAAAGGTTTGGCATTCGAAACAGAAGGCTTTTCATCAAAGGACAAGAAATCAGCCCTCAGCAACATAACCGGCGGAAAATATTTTTTGCAATAATCTCTAAGCCCCGGGGTCACAATTTCAGCAAAAATCTGACTTTTGGAAATTCATTCAAAAATGGTGCCAAACGCTTGCAAATGCTCTTCTGAAAGGTTTGGCAGTCGAATCAGAAGGCTTTTCATCAAACAAAAAGAAATCAGCCCTCAGCAACATAACGGGCGGAAAATATTTTTTGAAAAAATCCCTAAGCCCCGGGGTCACAATTTCAGCAAAAATCTGACTTTTGGCAATTCATTCAAAAATGGTGCCAAACGCTTGCAAATGCTCCCCTGAAAGGTTTGGCAGTCGAAACAGAAGAAACAGGGTCACAATTTCAGCAAAAATCTGACTTTTGGCAATTCATTCAAAAATGGTTCTGCACGGTTCCAAATTCTCCCCTGAAAGGTTTGGCAGTCGAAACAGAAGGCTTTTTATCACAGGACAAGAAATCAGCCCTCGACCACTTAACCGGCGGAAAAAGATTTTTTTTAAAAAAATCCCTAAGCCCCGGGGTCACAATTTCAGCAAAAATCTGACCTTTGGCATTTCACTCAAAAATGGTGCCAATCGCTGGCAAATGCTCTCCCAAAATATTTGGCAATTGAAACAGAAGGCTTTTTATCACAGGACAAGAAATCAGCCCTCGACCACTTACCCGGCGGAAAAAGATTTTTTTGAAAAAAATCCCTAAGCCCCGGGGTCACAATTTCAGCAAATATCTGACTTTTGGAAATTCATTCAAAAATGGTGCCAAACGCTTGCAAATGCTCTTCTGAAAGGTTTGGCAGTCGAATCAGAAGGCTTTTCATCAAACAAAAAGAAATCAGCCCTCAGCAACATAACGGGCGGAAAATATTTTTTGAAAAAATCCCTAAGCGCCGGGGTCACAATTTCAGCAAAAATCTGACTTTTGGCAATTCACTCGAAAATGGTGCCAAACGCTTGCAAATGCTCCCCTGAAAGGTTTGGCAGTCGAAACAGAAGGCTTTTCATCAAAGGACAAGAAATCAGCCCTCAGCATCTTAACCGGCGGAAAAAGATTTTTTTGAAAAAATCCCTAAGACCCGGGGTCACAATTTCAGCAAAAATCTGACTTCTGGCAATTCACTCAAAAATGGTGCCAATCGCTGGCAAATGCTCTCCCAAAATATTTGGAAATTGAAACAGAAGGCTTTTTATCACAGGACAAGAAATCAGCCCTCGACCACTTACCCGGCGGAAAAAGATTTTTTTGAAAAAAATCCCTAAGCCCCGGGGTCACAATTTCAGCAAAAATCTGACTTTTGGCAATTCACTCAAAAATGGTGCCAAACGCTTGCAAATGCTCCCCTGAAAGGTTTGGCAGTCGAAACAGAAGGCTTTTCATCAAAGCACAAGAAATCAGCCCTCAGCAACATAATCGGCGGAAAATATTTTTTGAAAAAATCCCTAAGCCCCGGCGTCACAATTTCAGCAAAAATCTGACTTTTGGCAATTCATTCAAAAATGGTGCCAAACGCTTGCAAATGCTCTCCTGAAAGGTTTGGCAGTCGAATCAGAAGGCTTTTCATCAAACAATAAGAAATCAGCCCTCAGCAACATAATCGGCGGAAAATATTTTTTGAAAAAATCCCTAAGCCCCGGGGTCACAATTTCAGCAAAAATCTGACTTTTGGCAATTCATTCAAAAATGGTGCCAAACGCTTGCAAATGCTCCCCTGAAAGGTTTGGCAGTCGAAACAGAAGGCTTTTTATCACAGGACAAGAAATCAGCCCTCGACCACTTACCCGGCAGAAAAAGATTTTTTTGAAAAAAATCCCTAAGCCCCGGGGTCACAATTTCAGCAAAAATCTGACTTTTGGCAATTCACTCAAAAATGGTGCCAAACGCTTGCAAATGCTAACCAGAAAGGTTTGGCATTCGAAACAGAAGGCTTTTCATCAAAGGACAAGAAATCAGCCCTCAGCAACATAACCGGCGGAAAATATTTTTTGCAATAATCTCTAAGCCCCGGGGTCACAATTTCAGCAAAAATCTGACTTTTGGAAATTCATTCAAAAATGGTGCCAAACGCTTGCAAATGCTCTTCTGAAAGGTTTGGCAGTCGAATCAGAAGGCTTTTCATCAAACAAAAAGAAATCAGCCCTCAGCAACATAACGGGCGGAAAATATTTTTTGAAAAAATCCCTAAGCCCCGGGGTCACAATTTCAGCAAAAATCTGACTTTTGGCAATTCATTCAAAAATGGTGCCAAACGCTTGCAAATGCTCCCCTGAAAGGTTTGGCAGTCGAAACAGAAGAAACAGGGTCACAATTTCAGCAAAAATCTGACTTTTGGCAATTCATTCAAAAATGGTTCTGCACGGTTCCAAATTCTCCCCTGAAAGGTTTGGCAGTCGAAACAGAAGGCTTTTTATCACAGGACAAGAAATCAGCCCTCGACCACTTAACCGGCGGAAAAAGATTTTTTTAAAAAAAATCCCTAAGCCCCGGGGTCACAATTTCAGCAAAAATCTGACCTTTGGCATTTCACTCAAAAATGGTGCCAAACGCTTGCAAATGCTCCCCAGAAAGGTTTGGCCATCGAAACAGAAGGCTTTTTATCACAGGACAAGAAATCAGCCCTCGACCACTTAACCGGCGGAAATAGATTTTTTTGAAAAAATCCCTAAGCCCCGGGGTCACAATTTCAGCAAAAATCTGACTTTTGGCAATTCACTCAAAAATGGTGCCAAACGCTTGCAAATGCTCCCCTGAAAGGTTTGGCAGTCGAAACAGAAGGCTTTTTATCACAGGACAAGAAATCAGCCCTCGATCACTTACCCAGCGGAAAAAGATTTTTTTGAAAAAATCCCTAAGCCCCGGGGTCACAATTTCAGCAAAAATCTGACTTTTGGCAATTCACTCAAAAATGGTGCCAAACGCTTGCAAATGCTCCCCTGAAAGGTTTGGCAGTCGAAACAGAAGGCTTTTCATCAAAGGACAAGAAATCAGCCCTCGATCACTTACCCGGCGGAAAAAGTTTTTTTTAAAAAAATCCCTAAGCCCCGGGGTCACAATTTCAGCAAAAATCTGACTTTTGGCAATTCATTCAAAAATGGTTCTGAAAGGTTCCAAATTCTCCCCTGAAAGGTTTGGCAGTCGAAACAGAAGGCTTTTTATCACAAGACAAGAAATCAGCCCTCGACCACTTAACCGGCGGAAAAAGATTTTTTTGAAAAAATCCCTAAGCCCCGGGGTCACAATGTCAGCAAAAATCGGACTTTTGGCAATTCACTCAAAAATGTTGCCAAACGCTTGCAAATGCTCCCCTGAAAGGTTTGGCAGTCGAAACAGAAGGCTTTTCATCAAAGGACAAGAAATCAGCCCTCAGCAACATAATCGGCGGAAAATATTTTTTGAAAAAATCCCTAAGCCCCGGGGTCACAATTTAAGCAAATATCTGACTTTTGGCAATTCATTCAAAAGTGGTTCTGAACGGTTCCAAATTCTCCCCTGAAAGGTTTGGCATTCGAAACAGAAGGCTTTTTATCACAAGACAAGAAATCAGCCCTCGAACACTTACCCGGCGGAAAAAGATTTTTTTGAAAAAATCCCTAAGCCCCGGGGTCACAATTTCAGGAAAAATCTGACTTTTGGCAATTCATTCAAAAATGGTTCTGAACGGTTCCAAATTCTCCCCTGAAAGGTTTGGCAGTCGAAACAGAAGGCTTTTTATCACAAGACAAGAAATCAGCCCTCGACCTCTTAACCGGCGGAAAAAGATTTTTTTGAAAAAATCCCTAAGACCCGGGGTCACAATTTCAGCAAAAATCTGAATTTTGGCAATTCATTCAAAAATGGTGCCAAACGCTTACAAATGCTCCCCTGATAGGTTTGGCAGTCGAAACAGAAGGCTTTTCATCAAAGGACAAGAAATCAGCCCTCAGCATCTTAACCGGCGGAAAAAGATTTTTTTGAAAAAATCCCTAAGACCCGGGGTCACAATTTCAGCAAAAATCTGACTTCTGGCAATTCACTCAAAAATGGTGCCAATCGCTGGCAAATGCTCTCCCAAAATATTTGGCAATTGAAACAGAAGGCTTTTTATCACAGGACAAGAAATCAGCCCTCGACCACTTACCCGGCGGAAAAAGATTTTTTTGAAAAAAATCCCTAAGCCCCGGGGTCAAAATTTCAGCAAAAATCTGACTTTTGGCAATTCACTCAAAAATGGTGCCAAACGCTTGCAAATGCTCCCCTGAAAGGTTTGGCAGTCGAAACAGAAGGCTTTTCATGAAAGGACAAGAAATCAGCCCTCGATCACTTACCCGGCGGAAAAAGATTTTTTTGAAAAAATCCCTAAGCCCCGGGGTCACAATTTCAGCAAAAATCTGACTTTTGGCAATTCACTCAAAAATGTTGCCAAACGCTTGCAAATGCTCCCCTGAAAGGTTTGGCAGTCGAAACAGAAGGCTTTTCATCAAAGGACAAGAAATCAGCCCTCAGCAACATAATCGGCGGAAAATATTTTTTGAAAAAATCCCTAAGCCCCGGCGTCACAATTTCAGCAAAAATCTGACTTTTGGAAATTCACTCGAAAATGGTGCCAAACGCTTGCAAATGCTCCCCTGAAAGGTTTGGCAGACGAAACAGAAGGCGTTCATCAAAGGACAAGAAATCAGCCCTCGATCACTTACCCGGCGGAAAAAGATTTTTTTGCAGAAATCCCTAAGCCCCGGGGTCACAATTTCAGGAAAAATCTGACTTTTGGCAATTCATTCAAAAATGGTGCCAAACGCTTGCAAATGCTCCCCTGAAAGGTTTGGCAGTCGAAACAGAAGGCTTCTCATCAAAGGACAGGAAATCAGCCCTCGATCACTTACCCGGCGGAAAAAGATTTTTTTGAAAAAATCCCTAAGCCCCGGGGTCACAATTTCAGGAAAAATCTGACTTTTGGCAATTCATTCAAAAATGGTTCTGAACGGTTCCAAATTCTCCCCTGAAAGGTTTGGCAGAAGAAACAGAAGGCTTTTTATCACAAGACAAGAAATCAGCCCTCGACCTCTTAACCGGCGGAAAAAGATTTTTTTGAAAAAATCCCTAAGCCCCGGGGTCACAATTTCAGCAAAAATCTGACTTTTGGCAATTCACTCAAAAATGGTGCCAAACGCTTGCAAATGCTCCCCTGAAAGGTTTGGCAGTCGAAACAGAAGGCTTTTTATCACAGGACAAGAAATCAGCCCTCGATCACTTACCCGGCGGAAAAAGATTTTTTTGAAAAAATCCCTAAGCCCCGGGGTCACAATTTCAGCAAAAATCTGACTTTTGGCAATTCACTCAAAAATGGTGCCAAACGCTTGCAAATGCTCCCCTGTAAGGTTTGGCAGTCGAAACGGAAGGCTTTTCATCAAAGGACAAGAAATCAGCCCTCGATCACTTAACCGGTGGAAAAAGATTTTTTTGAAAAAATCCCTAAGCCCCGGGGTCACAATTTCAGCAAAAATCTGACTTTTGGCAATTCACTCAAAAATGGTGCCAAACGCTTGCAAATGTTCTCCCAAAATGTTTGGAAATCGAAACAGAAGGCTTTTTATCACAGGACAAGAAATCAGCCCTCGACCACTTACCCGGCGGAAAAAGATTTTTTTGAAAAAATCCCTAAGCCCCGGGGTCACAATTTCAGGAAAAATCTGACTTTTGGCAATTCATTCAAAAATGGTTCTGAACGGTTCCAAATTCTGCCCTGAAAGGTTTGGCAGTCGAAACAGAAGGCTTTTTATCACAAGACAAGAAACCAGCCCTCGACCACTTAACCGGTGGAAAAAGATTTTTTTGAAAAAATCCCTAAGCCCCGGGGTCACAATTTCAGGAAAAATCTGACTTTTGGCAATTCATTCAAAAATGGTTCTGAACGGTTCCAAATTCTCCCCTGAAAGGTTTGGCAGTCGAAACAGAAGGCTTTTTATCACAAGACAAGAAATCAGCCCTCGGCCACTTAACCGGTGGAAAAAGATTTTTTTGAAAAAATCCCTAAGCCCCGGGGTCACAATTTCAGCAAAAATCTGACTTTTGGCAATTCACTCAAAAATGGTCCCAAACGCTTGCAAATGCTCCCCTGAAAGGTTTGGCCAACGAAACAGAAGGCTTTTTATCATAGGACAAGAAATCAGCCCTCGACCACTTAACCGGCGGAAATAGATTTTTTTGAAAAAACCCCTAAGCCCCGGGGTCACAATTTCAGCAAAAATCTGACTTCTGGCAATTCACTCAAAAATGGTGCCAATCGCTGGCAAATGCTCTCCCAAAATATTTGGCAATTGAAACAGAAGGCTTTTTATCACAGGACAAGAAATCAGCCCTCGACCACTTACCCGGCGGAAAAAGATTTTTTTGAAAAAAATCCCTAAGCCCCGGGGTCACAATTTCAGCAAATATCTGACTTTTGGAAATTCATTCAAAAATGGTGCCAAACGCTTGCAAATGCTCTTCTGAAAGGTTTGGCAGTCGAATCAGAAGGCTTTTCATCAAACAAAAAGAAATCAGCCCTCAGCAACATAACGGGCGGAAAATATTTTTTGAAAAAATCCCTAAGCGCCGGGGTCACAATTTCAGCAAAAATCTGAATTTTGGCAATTCATTCAAAAATGGTGCCAAACGCTTACAAATGCTCCCCTGAAAGGTTTGGCAGTCGAAACAGAAGGCTTTTCATCAAAGGACAAGAAATCAGCCCTCAGCATCTTAACCGGCGGAAAAAGATTTTTTTGAAAAAATCCCTAAGACCCGGGGTCACAATTTCAGCAAAAATCTGACTTTTGGCAATTCACTCAAAAATGGTGCCAAACGCTTGCAAATGCTCCCCTGTAAGGTTTGGCAGTCGAAACGGAAGGCTTTTCATCAAAGGACAAGAAATCAGCCCTCGATCACTTAACCGGTGGAAAAAGATTTTTTTGAAAAAATCCCTAAGCCCCGGGGTCACAATTTCAGCAAAAATCTGACTTTTGGCAATTCACTCAAAAATGGTGCCAAACGCTTGCAAATGTTCTCCCAAAATGTTTGGAAATCGAAACAGAAGGCTTTTTATCACAGGACAAGAAATCAGCCCTCGACCACTTACCCGGCGGAAAAAGATTTTTTTGAAAAAATCCCTAAGCCCCAGGGTCACAATTTCAGCAAAAATCTGACTTTTGGCAATTCACTCAAAAATGGTGCCAAACGCTTGCAAATGCTCCCCTGAAAGGTTTGGCAGTCGAAACAGAAGGCTTTTCATCAAAGGACAAGAAATCAGCCCTCAGCAACATAATCGGCGGAAAATATTTTTTGAAAAAATCCCTAAGCTCCGGGGTCACAATTTAAGCAAATATCTGACTTTTGGAAATTCACTCGAAAATGGTGCCAAACGCTTGCAAATGCTCCCCTGAAAGGTTTGGCAGTCGAAACAGAAGGCTTTTAATCAAAGGACAAGAAATCAGCCCTCAACCACTTACCCGGCGGAAAAAGATTTTTTTGAAAAAATCCCTAAGCCCCAGGGTCACAATTTCAGCAAAAATCTGACTTTTGGCAATTCACTCAAAAATGGTGCCAAACGCTTGCAAATGCTCCCCTGAAAGGTTTGGCAGTCGAAACAGAAGGCTTTTCATCAAAGGACAAGAAATCAGCCCTCAGCATCTTAACCGGCGGAAAAAGATTTTTTTGAAAAAATCCCTAAGACCCGGGGTCACAATTTCAGCAAAAATCTGACTTCTGGCAATTCACTCAAAAATGGTGCCAATCGCTGGCAAATGCTCTTCTGAAAGGTTTGGCAGTCGAATCAGAAGGCTTTTCATCAAACAAAAAGAAATCAGCCCTCAGCAACATAACGGGCGGAAAATATTTTTTGAAAAAATCCCTAAGCGCCGGGGTCACAATTTCAGCAAAAATCTGACTTTTGGCAATTCACTCAAAAATGGTGGCAAACGCTTGCAAATGCTCCCCTGAAAGGTTTGGCAGTCGAAACAGAAGGCTTTTCATCAAAGGACAAGAAATCAGCCCTCAGCAACATAACCGGCGGAAAATATTTTTTGAAATAATCTCTAAGCGCCGGGGTCACAATTTCAGCAAAAATCTGACTTTTGGAAATTCATTCCAAAATGGTGCCAAACGCTTGCAAATGCTCTCCTGAAAGGTTTGGCAGTCGAATCAGAAGGCTTTTCATCAAACAACAAGAAATCACCCCTCAGCAACATAACCGGCGGAAAATATTTTTTGAAAAAATCCCTAAGCCCCGGGGTCACAATTTCAGCAAAAATCTGACTTTTGGCAATTCACTCAAAAATGGTGCCAAACGCTTGCAAATGCTCCCCTGAAAGGTTTGGCAGTCGAAACAGAAGGCTTTTCATCAAAGGACAAGAAATCAGCCCTCAGCAACATAATCGGCGGAAAATATTTTTTGAAAAAATCCCTAAGCTCCGGCGTCACAATTTCAGCAAATATCTGACTTTTGGAAATTCACTCGAAAATGGTGCCAAACGCTTGCAAATGCTCCCCTGAAAGGTTTGGCAGTCGAATCAGAAGGCTTTTCATCAAACAACAAGAAATCACCCCTCAGCAACATAACCGGCGGAAAATATTTTTTGAAAAAATCCCTAAGCCCCGGGGTCACAATTTCAGCAAAAATCTGACTTTTGGCAATTCACTCAAAAATGGTGCCAAACGCTTGCAAATGCTCCCCTGAAAGGTTTGGCAGTCGAAACAGAAGGCTTTTCATCAAAGGACAAGAAATCAGCCCTCAGCAACATAATCGGCGGAAAATATTTTTTGAAAAAATCCCTAAGCTCCGGCGTCACAATTTCAGCAAATATCTGACTTTTGGAAATTCACTCGAAAATGGTGCCAAACGCTTGCAAATGCTCCCCTGAAAGGTTTGGCAGTCGAAACAGAAGGCTTTTCATGAAAGGACAAGAAATCAGCCCTCGATCACTTACCCGGCGGAAAAAGATTTTTTTGAAAAAATCCCTAAGCCCCGGGGTCACAATTTCAGCAAAAATCTGACTTTTGGCAATTCACTCAAAAATGGTGCCAAACGCTTGCAAATGCTCCCCTGAAAGGTTTGGCAGTCGAAACAGAAGGCTTTTCATCAAAGGACAAGAAATCAGCCCTCGATCACTTACCCGGCGGAAAAAGTTTTTTTTTTAAAAATCCCTAAGCCCCGGGGTCACAATTTCAGCAAAAATCTGACTTTTGGCAATTCATTCAAAAATGGTTCTGAATGGTTCCAAATTCTCCCCTGAAAGGTTTGGCAGTCGAAACAGAAGGCTTTTTATCACAAGACAAGAAATCAGCCCTCGACCACTTAACCGGCGGAAAAAGATTTTTTTGAAAAAATCCCTAAGCCCCGGGGTCACAATTTCAGCAAAAATCTGACTTTTGGAAATTCACTCAAAAATGGTGCCAAACGCTTGCAAATGCTCCCCTGAAAGGTTTGGCAGTCGAAACAGAAGGCTTTTCATGAAAGGACAAGAAATCAGCCCTCGACCACTTAACCGGCGGAAATAGATTTTTTTGAAAAAATCCCTAAGCCCCGGGGTCACAATGTCAGCAAAAATCGGACTTTTGGCAATTCACTCAAAAATGTTGCCAAACGCTTGCAAATGCTCCCCTGAAAGGTTTGGCAGTCGAAACAGAAGGCTTTTCATCAAACAACAAGAAATCAGCACTCAGCAACATAATCGGCGGAAAATATTTTTTGAAAAAATCCCTAAACCCCGGGGTCACAATTTAAGCAAATATCTGACTTTTGGAAATTCATTCAAAAGTGGTTCTGAACGGTTCCAAATTGTCCCCTGAAAGGTTTGGCAGTCGAAACAGAAGGCTTTTTATCACAAGACAAGAAATCAGCCCTCGACCACTTAACCGGCGGAAAAAGATTTTTTTGAAAAAATCCCTAAGCCCCGGGGTCACAATTTCAGCAAAAATCTGACTTTTGGCAATTCACTCAAAAATGGTGCCAAACGCTTGCAAATGCTCCCCTGAAAGGTTTGGCCATCGAAACAGAAGGCTTTTTATCACAGGACAAGAAATCAGCCCTCGACCACATAACCGGCGGAAAAAGATTTTTTTGAAAAAATCCCTAAGCCCCGGGGTCACAATTTCAGCAAAAATCTGACTTTTGGCAATCCACTCAAAAATGGTGCCAAACGCTTGCAAATGCTCCCCTGAAAGGTTTGGCCATCGAAACAGAAGGCTTTTTATCACAGGACAAGAAATCAGCCCTCGACCACATAACCGGCGGAAAATATTTTTTGAAAAAATCCCTAAGCCCCGGGGTCACAATTTAAGCAAATATCTGACTTTTGGAAATTCATTCAAAAGTGGTTCTGAACGGTTCCAAATTGTCCCCTGAAAGGTTTGGCAGTCGAAACAGAAGGCTTTTTATCACAAGACAAGAAATCAGCCCTCGACCACTTAACCGGCGGAAAAAGATTTTTTTGAAAAAATCCCTAAGCCCCGGCGTCACAATTTCAGCAAAAACCTGACTTTTCGAAATTCACTCGAAAATGGTGCCAAACGCTTGCAAATGCTCCCCTGAAAGGTTTGGCAATCGAAACAGAAGGCTTTTTATCACAGGACAAGAAATCAGCCCTCGACCACTTAACCGGCGGAAATAGATTTTTTTTGAAAAAATCCCTAAGCCCCGGGGTCACAATTTCAGCAAAAATCTGACTTTTGGCAATTCATTCAAAAATGGTGCCAAACGCTTGCAAATGCTCCCCTGAAAGGTTTGGCAGTCGAAACTGAAGGCTTTTCATCAAAGGACAAGAATTCAGCCCTCGATCACTTACCCGGCGGAAAAAGATTTTTTTGAAAAAATCCCTAAGCCCCGGGGTCACAATTTCAGCAAAAATCTGACTTTTGGCAATTCATTCAAAAATGGTTCTGAACGGTTCCAAATTCTCCCCTGAAAGGTTTGGCAGTCGAAACAGAAGGCTTTTTATCACAAGACAAGAAATCAGCCCTCGACCACTTAACCGGCGGAAAAAGATTTTTTTGAAAAAATCCCTAAGCCCCGGGGTCACAATTTCAGCAAAAATCTGACTTTTGGCAATTCACTCAAAAATGGTGCCAAACGCTTGCAAATGCTCCCCTGAAAGGTTTGGCAGTCGAAACAGAAGGCTTTTTATCACAGGACAAGAAATCAGCCCTCGATCACTTACCCGGCGGAAAAAGATTTTTTTGAAAAAATCCCTAAGCCCCGGGGTCACAATTTCAGCAAAAATCTGACTTTTGGCAATTCACTCAAAAATGGTGCCAAACGCTTGCAAATGCTCCCCTGAAAGGTTTGGCAGTCGAAACAGAAGGCTTTTCATCAAAGGACAAGAAATCAGCCCTCAGCAACATAATCGGCGGAAAATATTTTTTGAAAAAATCCCTAAGCCCCGGCGTCACAATTTCAGCAAAAATCTGACTTTTGGAAATTCACTCGAAAATGGTGCCAAACGCTTGCAAATGCTCCCCTGAAAGGTTTGGCAGACGAAACAGAAGGCTTTCATCAAAGGACAAGAAATCAGCCCTCGATCACTTACCCGGCGGAAAAAGATTTTTTTGAAGAAATCCCTAAGCCCCGGGGTCACAATTTCAGGAAAAATCTGACTTTTGGCAATTCATTCAAAAATGGTGCCAAACGCTTGCAAATGCTCCCCTGAAAGGTTTGGCAGACGAAACAGAAGGCTTCTCATCAAAGGACAGGAAATCAGCCCTCGATCACTTACCCGGCGGAAAAAGATTTTTTTGAAGAAATCCCTAAGCCCCGGGGTCACAATTTCAGGAAAAATCTGACTTTTGGCAATTCACTCAAAAATGGTGCCAAACGCTTGCAAATGCTCCCCTGTAAGGTTTGGCAGTCGAAACGGAAGGCTTTCATCAAAGGACAAGAAATCAGCCCTCGATCACTTACCCGGCGGAAAAAGATTTTTTTGAAAAAATCCCTAAGCCCCGGGGTCACAATTTCAGGAAAAATCTGACTTTTGGCAATTCACTCAAAAATGGTGCCAAACGCTTGCAAATGCTCCCCTGAAAGGTTTGGCCAACGAAACAGAAGGCTTTTTATCATAGGACAAGAAATCAGCCCTCGACCACTTAACCGGCGGAAATAGATTTTTTTGAAAAAACCCCTAAGCCCCAGGGTCACAATTTCAGCAAAAATCTGACTTTTGGCAATTCACTCAAAAATGGTGCCAAACGCTTGCAAATGCTCCCCTGAAAGGTTTGGCAGTCGAAACAGAAGGCTTTTCATCAAAGGACAAGAAATCAGCCCTCAGCAACATAATCAACGGAAAATATTTTTTGAAAAAATCCCTAAGCCCCGGCATCACAATTTCAGCAAAAATCTGACTTTTGGAAATTCACTCGAAAATGGTGCCAAACGCTTGCAAATGCTCCCCTGAAAGGTTTGGCAATCGAAACAGAAGGCTTTTTATCACAGGACAAGAAATCAGCCCTCGACCACTTAACCGGCGGAAATAGATTTTTTTGAAAAAATCCCTAAGCCCCGGGGTCACAATGTCAGCAAAAATCGGACTTTTGGCAATTCACTCAAAAATGGTGCCAAACGCTTGCAAATGCTCCCCTGAAAGGTTTGGCAGTCGAAACTGAAGGCTTTTCATCAAACAAGAAGAAATCAGCACTCAGGAACATAATCGGCGGAAAATATTTTTTGAAAAAATCCCTAAGCCCCGGGGTCAAAATTTAAGCAAATATCTGACTTTTGGCAATTCATTCAAAAATGGTTCTGAACGGTTCCAAATTCTCCCCTGAAAGGTTTGGCAGTCGAAACAGAAGGCTTTTTATCACAAGACAAGAAATCAGCCCTCGACCACTTAACCGGCGGAAAAAGATTTTTTTGAAAAAATCCCTAAGCCCCGGGGTCACAATTTCAGCAAAAATCTGACTTTTGGCAATTCACTCAAAAATGGTGCCAAACGCTTGCAAATGCTCCCCTGAAAGGTTTGGCAGTCGAAACAGAAGGCTTTTTATCACAGGACAAGAAATCAGCCCTCGATCACTTACCCGGCGGAAAAAGATTTTTTTGAAAAAATCCCTAAGCCCCGGGGTCACAATTTCAGCAAAAATCTGAATTTTGGCAATTCACTCAAAAATGGTGCCAAACGCTTGCAAATGCTCCCCTGAAAGGTTTGGCAGTCGAAACAGAAGGCTTTTCATCAAAGGACAAGAAATCAGCCCTCAGCAACATAATCGGCGGAAAATATTTTTTGAAAAAATCCCTAAGCCCCGGCGTCACAATTTCAGCAAATATCTGACTTTTGGAAATTCACTCGAAAATGGTGCCAAACGCTTGCAAATGCTCCCCTGAAAGGTTTGGCAGTCGAAACAGAAGGCTTCTCATCAAAGGACAGGAAATCAGCCCTCGATCACTTACCCGGCGGAAAAAGATTTTTTTGAAAAAATCCCTAAGCCCCGGGGTCACAATTTCAGCAAAAATCTGACTTTTGGCAATTCACTCAAAAATGGTGCCAAACGCTTGCAAATGCTCCCCTGTAAGGTTTGGCAGTCGAAACGGAAGGCTTTTCATCAAAGGACAAGAAATCAGCCCTCGATCACTTAACCGGTGGAAAAAGATTTTTTTGAAAAAATCCCTAAGCCCCGGGGTCACAATTTCAGCAAAAATCTGACTTTTGGCAATTCACTCAAAAATGGTGCCAAACGCTTGCAAATGCTCTCCCAAAATGTTTGGCAATCGAAACAGAAGGCTTTTTATCACAGGACAAGAAATCAGCCCTCGACCACTTACCCGGCGGAAAAAGATTTTTTTCAAAAAATCCCTAAGCCCCGGGGTCACAATTTCAGCAAAAATCTGACTTTTGGCAATTCACTCAAAAATGGTGCCAAACGCTTGCAAATGCTCCCCTGAAAGGTTTGGCAGTCGAAACAGAAGGCTTTTCATCAAAGGACAAGAAATCAGCCCTCAGCAACATAATCGGCGGAAAATATTTTTTTGAAAAAATCCCTAAGCCCCGGCGTCACAATTTCAGCAAAAATCTGACTTTTGGAAATTCACTCGAAAATGGTGCCAAACGCTTGCAAATGCTCCCCTGAAAGGTTTGGCAATCGAAACAGAAGGCTTTTTATCACAGGACAAGAAATCAGCCCTCGACCACTTAACCGGCGGAAATAGATTTTTTTGAAAAAATCCCTAAGCCCCGGGGTCACAATTTCAGCAAAAATCTGACTTTTGGCAATTCATTCAAAAATGGTGCCAAACGCTTGCAAATGCTCCCCTGAAAGGTTTGGCAGACGAAACAGAAGGCTTTCATCAAAGGACAAGAAATCAGCCCTCGATCACTTACCCGGCGGAAAAAGATTTTTTTGAAAAAATCCCTAAGCCCCGGGGTCACAATTTCAGCAAAAATCTGACTTTTGGCAATTCATTCAAAAATGGTTCTGAACGGTTCCAAATTCTCCCCTGAAAGGTTTGGCAGTCGAAACAGAAGGCTTTTTATCACAAGACAAGAAATCAGCCCTCGACCACTTAACCGGCGGAAAAAGATTTTTTTGAAAAAATCCCTAAGCCCCGGGGTCACAATTTCAGCAAAAATTTGACTTTTGGCAATTCACTCAAAAATGGTGCCAAACGCTTGCAAATGCTCCCCTGAAAGGTTTGGCAATCGAAACAGAAGGCTTTTTATCACAGGACAAGAAATCAGCCCTCGACCACTTAACCGGCGGAAAAAGATTTTTTTGAAAAAATCCCTAAGCCCCGGGGTCACAATTTCAGCAAAAATCTGACTTTTGGCAATTCACTCAAAAATGGTGCCAAACGCTTGCAAATGCTCCCCTGAAAGGTTTGGCAGTCGAAACAGAAGGCTTTTTATCACAGGACAAGAAATCAGCACTCGATCACTTACCCGGCGGAAAAAGATTTTTTTGAAAAAATCCCTAAGCCCCGGGGTCACAATTTCAGCAAAAATCTGAATTTTGGCAATTCACTCAAAAATGGTGCCAAACGCTTGCAAATGCTCCCCTGAAAGGTTTGGCAGTCGAAACAGAAGGCTTTTAATCAAAGGACAAGAAATCAGCCCTCAGCAACATAATCGGCGGAAAATATTTTTTGAAAAAATCCCTAAGCCCCGGCGTCACAATTTCAGCAAATATCTGACTTTTGGAAATTCACTCGAAAATGGTGCCAAACGCTTGCAAATGCTCCCCTGAAAGGTTTGGCAGTCGAAACAGAAGGCTTTTCATGAAAGGACAGGAAATCAGCCCTCGATTACTTACCCGGCGGAAAAAGATTTTTTTGAAAAATTTCCTAAGCCCCGGGGTCACAATTTCAGCAAAAATCTGACTTTTGGCAATTCACTCAAAAATGGTGCCAAACGCTTGCAAATGCTCCCCTGAAAGGTTTGGCAGACGAAACAGAAGGCTTTCATCAAAGGACAAGAAATCAGCCCTCGATCACTTACCCGGCGGAAAAAGATTTTTTTGAAAAAATCCCTAAGCCCCGGGGTCACAATTTCAGGAAAAATCTGACTTTTGGCAATTCATTCAAAAATGGTTCTGAACGGTTCCAAATTCTCCCCTGAAAGGTTTGGCAGTCGAAACAGAAGGCTTTTTATCACAAGACAAGAAATCAGCCCTCGATCACTTAACCGGTGGAAAAAGATTTTTTTGAAAAAATCCCTAAGCCCCGGGGTCACAATTTCAGCAAAAATCTGACTTTTGGCAATTCACTCAAAAATGGTGCCAAACGCTTGCAAATGCTCTCCCAAAATGTTTGGAAATCGAAACAGAAGGCTTTTTATCACAGGACAAGAAATCAGCCCTCGACCACTTACCCGGCGGAAAAAGATTTTTTTGAAAAAATCCCTAAGCCCCGGGGTCACAATTTCAGCAAAAATCTGACTTTTGGCAATTCACTCAAAAATGGTGCCAAACGCTTGCAAATGCTCCCCTGAAAGGTTTGGCAGTCGAAACAGAAGGCTTTTCATCAAAGGACAAGAAATCAGCCCTCAGCAACATAATCGGCGGAAAATATTTTTTTGAAAAAATCCCTAAGCCCCGGCGTCACAATTAAAGCAAAAATCTGACTTTTGGAAATTCACTCGAAAATGGTGCCAAACGCTTGCAAATGCTCCCCTGAAAGGTTTGGCAATCGAAACAGAAGGCTTTTTATCACAGGACAAGAAATCAGCCCTCGACCACTTAACCGGCGGAAATAGATTTTTTTGAAAAAATCCCTAACCCCCGGGGTCACAATTTCAGCAAAAATCTGACTTTTGGCAATTCATTCAAAAATGGTGCCAAACGCTTGCAAATGCTCCCCTGAAAGGTTTGGCAGACGAAACAGAAGGCTTTCATCAAAGGACAAGAAATCAGCCCTCGATCACTTACCCGGCGGAAAAAGATTTTTTTGAAAAAATCCCTAAGCCCCGGGGTCACAATTTCAGCAAAAATCTGACTTTTGGCAATTCATTCAAAAATGGTTCTGAACGGTTCCAAATTCTCCCCTGAAAGGTTTGGCAGTCGAAACAGAAGGCTTTTTATCACAAGACAAGAAATCAGCCCTCGACCACTTAACCGGCGGAAAAAGATTTTTTTGAAAAAATCCCTAAGCCCCGGGGTCACAATTTCAGCAAAAATCTGACTTTTGGCAATTCACTCAAAAATGGTGCCAAACGCTTGCAAATGCTCCCCTGAAAGGTTTGGCAGTCGAAACAGAAGGCTTTTTATCACAGGACAAGAAATCAGCCCTCGATCAGTTACCCGGCGGAAAAAGATTTTTTTGAAAAAATCCCTAAGCCCCGGGGTCACAATTTCAGCAAAAATCTGAATTTTGGCAATTCACTCAAAAATGGTGCCAAACGCTTGCAAATGCTCCCCTGAAAGGTTTGGCAGTCGAAACAGAAGGCTTTTCATCAAAGGACAAGAAATCAGCCCTCAGCAACATAATCGGCGGAAAATATTTTTTGAAAAAATCCCTAAGCCCCGGCGTCACAATTTCAGCAAATATCTGACTTTTGGAAATTCACTCGAAAATGGTGCCAAACGCTTGCAAATGCTCCCCTGAAAGGTTTGGCAGTCGAAACAGAAGGCTTTTCATGAAAGGACAGGAAATCAGCCCTCGATCACTTACCCGGCGGAAAAAGATTTTTTTGAAAAATTTCCTAAGCCCCGGGGTCACAATTTCAGCAAAAATCTGACTTTTGGCAATTCACTCAAAAATGGTGCCAAACGCTTGCAAATGCTCCCCTGAAAGGTTTGGCAGTCGAAACAGAAGGCTTCTCATCAAAGGACAGGAAATCAGCCCTCGATCACTTACCCGGCGGAAAAAGATTTTTTTGAAAAAATCCCTAAGCCCCGGGGTCACAATTTCAGCAAAAATCTGACTTTTGGCAATTCATTCAAAAATGGTTCTGAACGGTTCCAAATTCTCCCCTGAAAGGTTTGGCAGTCGAAACAGAAGGCTTTTTATCACAAGACAAGAAATCAGCCCTCGACCACTTAACCGGCGGAAAAAGATTTTTTTGAAAAAATCCCTAAGCCCCGGCGTCACAATTTCAGCAAAAATCTGACTTTTGGCAATTCACTCAAAAATGGTGCCAAACGCTTGCAAATGCTCCCCTGAAAGGTTTGGCAGTCGAAACAGAAGGCTTTTCATGAAAGGACAAGAAATCAGCCCTCGATCACTTACCCGGCGGAAAAAGATTTTTTTGAAAAAATTCCTAAGCCCCGGGGTCACAATTTCAGCAAATATCTGACTTTTGGCAATTCACTCAAAAATGGTGCCAAACGCTTGCAAATGCTCCCCTGTAAGGTTTGGCAGTCGAAACGGAAGGCTTTTCATCAAAGGACAAGAAATCAGCCCTCGATCACTTAACCGGTGGAAAAAGATTTTTTTGAAAAAATCCCTAAGCCCCGGGGTCACAATTTCAGCAAAAATCTGACTTTTGCCAATTCACTCAAAAATGGTGCCAAACGCTTGCAAATGCTCTCCCAAAATGTTTGGCAATCGAAACAGAAGGCTTTTTATCACAGGACAAGAAATCAGCCCTCGACCACTTACCCGGCGGAAAAAGATTTTTTTGAAAAAATCCCTAAGCCCCGGGGTCACAATTTCAGCAAAAATCTGACTTTTGGCAATTCACTCAAAAATGGTGCCAAACGCTTGCAAATGCTCCCCTGAAAGGTTTGGCAGTCGAAACAGAAGGCTTTTCATGAAAGGACAAGAAATCAGCCCTCGATCACTTACCCGGCGGAATAAAATTTTTTTGAAAAAATTCCTAAGCCCCGGGGTCACAATTTCAGCAAAAATCTGACTTTTGGCAATTCACTCAAAAATGGTGCCAAACGCTTGCAAATGCTCCCCTGAAAGGTTTGGCAGTCGAAACAGAAGGCTTCTCATCAAAGGACAGGAAATCAGCCCTCGATCACTTACCCGGCGGAAAAAGATTTTTTTGAAAAAATCCCTAAGCCCCGGGGCCACAATGTCAGCAAAAATCGGACTTTTGGCAATTCACTCAAAAATGTTGCCAAACGCTTGCAAATGCTCCCCTGAAAGGTTTGGCAGTCGAAACAGAAGGCTTTTCATCAAACAACAAGAAATCAGCACTCAGCAACATAATCGGCGGAAAATATTTTTTGAAAAAATCCCTAAGCCCCGGGGTCACAATTTAAGCAAATATCTGACTTTTGGAAATTCATTCAAAAGTGGTTCTGAACGGTTCCAAATTCTCCCCTGAAAGGTTTGGCATTCGAAACAGAAGGCTTTTTATCACAAGACAAGAAATCAGCCCTCGAACACTTAACCGGCGGAAAAAGATTTTTTTGAAAAAATCCCTAAGCCCCGGGGTCACAATTTCAGCAAAAATCTGACTTTTGACAATTCACTCAAAAATGGTGCCAAACGCTTGCAAATGCTCCCCTGAAAGGTTTGGCCATCGAAACAGAAGGCTTTTTATCACAGGACAAGAAATCAGCCCTCGACCACATAACCGGCGGAAAAAGATTTTTTTGAAAAAATCCCTAAGCCCCGGGGTCACAATTTCAGCAAAAATCTGACTTTTGGCAATCCACTCAAAAATGGTGCCAAACGCTTGCAAATGCTTCCCTGAAAGGTTTGGCAGTCGAAACAGAAGGCTTTTCATCAAAGGACAAGAAATCAGCCCTCAGTAACATAATCTGCGGAAAATATTTTTTGAAAAAATCCCTAAGCCCCGGCGTCACAATTTCAGCAAAAACCTGACTTTTCGAAATTCACTCGAAAATGGTGCCAAACGCTTGCAAATGCTCCCCTGAAAGGTTTGGCCATCGAAACAGAAGGCTTTTTATCACAGGACAAGAAATCAGCCCTCGACCACATAACCGGCGGAAAAAGATTTTTTTGAAAAAATCCCTAAGCCCCGGGGTCACAATTTCAGCAAAAATCTGACTTTTGGCAATTCATTCAAAAATGGTTCTGAACGGTTCCAAATTCTCCCCTGAAAGGTTTGGCAGTCGAAACAGAAGGCTTTTTATCACAAGACAAGAAATCAGCCCTCGACCACTTAACCGGCGGAAAAAGATTTTTTTGAAAAAATCCCTAAGCCCCGGGGTCACAATTTCAGCAAAAATCTGACTTTTGGCAATTCACTCAAAAATGGTGCCAAACGCTTGCAAATGCTCCCCTGAAAGGTTTGGCAGTCGAAACAGAAGGCTTTTTATCACAGGACAAGAAATCAGCCCTCGATCACTTACCCGGCGGAAAAAGATTTTTTTGAAAAAATCCCTAAGCCCCGGGGTCACAATTTCAGCAAAAATCTGAATTTTGGCAATTCACTCAAAAATGGTGCCAAACACTTGCAAATGCTCCCCTGAAAGGTTTGGCAGTCGAAACAGAAGGCTTTTCATCAAAGGACAAGAAATCAGCCCTCAGCAACATAATCGGCGGAAAATATTTTTTGAAAAAATCCCTAAGCCCCGGCGTCACAATTTCAGCAAATATCTGACTTTTGGAAATTCACTCGAAAATGGTGCCAAACGCTTGCAAATGCTCCCCTGAAAGGTTTGGCAGTCGAAACAGAAGGCTTTTCATGAAAGGACAGGAAATCAGCCCTCGATCACTTACCCGGCGGAAAAAGATTTTTTTGAAAAATTTCCTAAGCCCCGGGGTCACAATTTCAGCAAAAATCTGACTTTTGGCAATTCACTCAAAAATGGTGCCAAACGCTTGCAAATGCTCCCCTGAAAGGTTTGGCAGTCGAAACAGAAGGCTTCTCATCAAAGGACAGGAAATCAGCCCTCGATCACTTACCCGGCGGAAAAAGATTTTTTTGAAAAAATCCCTAAGCCCCGGGGTCACAATTTCAGCAAAAATCTGACTTTTGGCAATTCACTCAAAAATGGTGCCAAACGCTTGCAAATGCTCCCCTGTAAGGTTTGGCAGTCGAAACGGAAGGCTTTTCATCAAAGGACAAGAAATCAGCCCTCGATCACTTAACCGGTGGAAAAAGATTTTTTTGAAAAAATCCCTAAGCCCCGGGGTCACAATTTCAGCAAAAATCTGACTTTTGGCAATTCACTCAAAAATGGTGCCAAACGCTTGCAAATGCTCTCCCAAAATGTTTGGCAATCGAAACAGAAGGCTTTTTATCACAGGACAAGAAATCAGCCCTCGACCACTTACCCGGCGGAAAAAGATTTTTTTGAAAAAATCCCTAAGCCCCGGGGTCACAATTTCAGCAAAAATCTGACTTTTGGCAATTCACTCAAAAATGGTGCCAAACGCTTGCAAATGCTCCCCTGAAAGGTTTGGCAGTCGAAACAGAAGGCTTTTCATCAAAGGACAAGAAATCAGCCCTCAGCAACATAATCGGCGGAAAATATTTTTTTGAAAAAATCCCTAAGCCCCGGCGTCACAATTTCAGCAAAAATCTGACTTTTGGAAATTCACTCGAAAATGGTGCCAAACGCTTGCAAATGCTCCCCTGAAAGGTTTGGCAATCGAAACAGAAGGCTTTTTATCACAGGACAAGAAATCAGCCCTCGACCACTTAACCGGCGGAAATAGATTTTTTTGAAAAAATCCCTAAGCCCCGGGGTCACAATTTCAGCAAAAATCTGACTTTTGGCAATTCATTCAAAAATGGTGCCAAACGCTTGCAAATGCTCCCCTGAAAGGTTTGGCAGACGAAACAGAAGGCTTTCATCAAAGGACAAGAAATCAGCCCTCGATCACTTACCCGGCGGAAAAAGATTTTTTTGAAAAAATCCCTAAGCCCCGGGGTCACAATTTCAGCAAAAATCTGACTTTTGGCAATTCATTCAAAAATGGTTCTGAACGGTTCCAAATTCTCCCCTGAAAGGTTTGGCAGTCGAAACAGAAGGCTTTTTATCACAAGACAAGAAATCAGCCCTCGACCACTTAACCGGCGGAAAAAGATTTTTTTGAAAAAATCCCTAAGCCCCGGGGTCACAATTTCAGCAAAAATTTGACTTTTGGCAATTCACTCAAAAATGGTGCCAAACGCTTGCAAATGCTCCCCTGAAAGGTTTGGCAATCGAAACAGAAGGCTTTTTATCACAGGACAAGAAATCAGCCCTCGACCACTTAACCGGCGGAAAAAGATTTTTTTGAAAAAATCCCTAAGCCCCGGGGTCACAATTTCAGCAAAAATCTGACTTTTGGCAATTCACTCAAAAATGGTGCCAAACGCTTGCAAATGCTCCCCTGAAAGGTTTGGCAGTCGAAACAGAAGGCTTTTTATCACAGGACAAGAAATCAGCACTCGATCACTTACCCGGCGGAAAAAGATTTTTTTGAAAAAATCCCTAAGCCCCGGGGTCACAATTTCAGCAAAAATCTGAATTTTGGCAATTCACTCAAAAATGGTGCCAAACGCTTGCAAATGCTCCCCTGAAAGGTTTGGCAGTCGAAACAGAAGGCTTTTCATCAAAGGACAAGAAATCAGCCCTCAGCAACATAATCGGCGGAAAATATTTTTTGAAAAAATCCCTAAGCCCCGGCGTCACAATTTCAGCAAATATCTGACTTTTGGAAATTTACTCGAAAATGGTGCCAAACGCTTGCAAATGCTCCCCTGAAAGGTTTGGCAGTCGAAACAGAAGGCTTTTCATGAAAGGACAGGAAATCAGCCCTCGATTACTTACCCGGCGGAAAAAGATTTTTTTGAAAAATTTCCTAAGCCCCGGGGTCACAATTTCAGCAAAAATCTGACTTTTGGCAATTCACTCAAAAATGGTGCCAAACGCTTGCAAATGCTCCCCTGAAAGGTTTGGCAGACGAAACAGAAGGCTTTCATCAAAGGACAAGAAATCAGCCCTCGATCACTTACCCGGCGGAAAAAGATTTTTTTGAAAAAATCCCTAAGCCCCGGGGTCACAATTTCAGGAAAAATCTGACTTTTGGCAATTCATTCAAAAATGGTTCTGAACGGTTCCAAATTCTCCCCTGAAAGGTTTGGCAGTCGAAACAGAAGGCTTTTTATCACAAGACAAGAAATCAGCCCTCGATCACTTAACCGGTGGAAAAAGATTTTTTTGAAAAAATCCCTAAGCCCCGGGGTCACAATTTCAGCAAAAATCTGACTTTTGGCAATTCACTCAAAAATGGTGCCAAACGCTTGCAAATGCTCTCCCAAAATGTTTGGAAATCGAAACAGAAGGCTTTTTATCACAGGACAAGAAATCAGCCCTCGACCACTTACCCGGCGGAAAAAGATTTTTTTGAAAAAATCCCTAAGCCCCGGGGTCACAATTTCAGCAAAAATCTGACTTTTGGAAATTCACTCGAAAATGGTGCCAAACGCTTGCAAATGCTCCCCTGAAAGGTTTGGCAATCGAAACAGAAGGCTTTTTATCACAGGACAAGAAATCAGCCCTCGACCACTTAACCGGCGGAAATAGATTTTTTTGAAAAAATCCCTAACCCCCGGGGTCACAATTTCAGCAAAAATCTGACTTTTGGCAATTCATTCAAAAATGGTTCTGAACGGTTCCAAATTCTCCCCTGAAAGGTTTGGCAGTCGAAACAGAAGGCTTTTTATCACAAGACAAGAAATCAGCCCTCGACCACTTAACCGGCGGAAAAAGATTTTTTTGAAAAAATCCCTAAGCCCCGGGGTCACAATTTCAGCAAAAATCTGACTTTTGGCAATTCATTCAAAAATGGTTCTGAACGGTTCCAAATCCTCCCCTGAAAGGTTTGGCAGTCGAAACAGAAGGCTTTTTATCACAAGACAAGAAATCAGCCCTCGACCACTTAACCGGCGGAAAAAGATTTTTTTGAAAAAATCCCTAAGCCCCGGGGTCACAATTTCAGCAAAAATCTGACTTTTGGCAATTCACTCAAAAATGGTGCCAAACGCTTGCAAATGCTCCCCTGAAAGGTTTGGCAGTCGAAACAGAAGGCTTTTCATGAAAGGACAAGAAATCAGCCAACGATCACTTACCCGGCGGAAAAAGATTTTTTTGAAAAAATCCCTAAGCCCCGGGGTCACAATTTCAGCAAAAATCTGACTTTTGGCAATTCACTCAAAAATGGTGCCAAACGCTTGCAAATGCTCCCCTGTAAGGTTTGGCAGTCGAAACGGAAGGCTTTTCATCAAAGGACAAGAAATCAGCCCTCGATCACTTAACCGGTGGAAAAAGATTTTTTTGAAAAAATCCCTAAGCCCCGGGGTCACAATTTCAGCAAAAATCTGACTTTTGGCAATTCACTCAAAAATGGTGCCAAACGCTTGCAAATGCTCTCCCAAAATGTTTGGAAATCGAAACAGAAGGCTTTTTATCACAGGACAAGAAATCAGCCCTCGACCACTTACCCGGCGGAAAAAGATTTTTTTGAAAAAATCCCTAAGCCCCGGGGTCACAATTTCAGGAAAAATCTGACTTTTGGCGATTCATTCAAAAATGGTTCTGAACGGTTCCAAATTCTCCCCTGAAAGGTTTGGCAGTCGAAACAGAAGGCTTTTTATCACAAGACAAGAAATCAGCCCTCGACCACTTAACCGGTGGAAAAAGATTTTTTTGAAAAAATCCCTAAGCCCCGGGGTCACAATTTCAGCAAAAATCTGACTTTTGGCAATTCACTCAAAAATGGTGCCAAACGCTGGCAAATGCTCCCCTGAAAGGTTTGGCCAATGAAACAGAAGGCTTTTTATCATAGGACAAGAAATCAGCCCTCGACCACTTAACCGGCGGAAAAAGATTTTTTTGAAAAAACCCCTAAGCCCCAGGGTCACAATTTCAGCAAAAATCTGACTTTTGGCAATTCACTCAAAAATGGTGCCAAACGCTTGCAAATGCTCCCTTGAAAGGTTTGGCAGTCGAAACAGAAGGCTTTTCATCAAAGGACAAGAAATCAGCCCTCAGCAACATAATCGGCGGAAAATATTTTTTGAAAAAATCCCTAAGCCCCGGCGTCACAATTTCAGCAAAAATCTGACTTTTGGAAATTCACTCGAAAATGGTGCCAAACGCTTGCAAATGCTCCCCTGAAAGGTTTGGCAATCGAAACAGAAGGCTTTTTATCACAGGACAAGAAATCAGCCCTCGACCACTTAACCGGCGGAAATAGATTTTTTTGAAAAAATCCCTAAGCCCCGGGGTCACAATGTCAGCAAAAATCGGACTTTTGGCAATTCACTCAAAAATGGTGCCAAACGCTTGCAAATGCTCCCCTGAAAGGTTTGGCAGTCGAAACTGAAGGCTTTTCATCAAACAACAAGAAATCAGCACTCAGCAACATAATCGGCGGAAAATATTTTTTGAAAAAATCCCTAAGCCCCGGGGTCAAAATTTAAGCAAATATCTGACTTTTGGAAATTCATTGAAAAGTGGTTCTGAACGGATCCAAATTCTCCCCTGAAAGGTTTGGCAGTCGAAACAGAAGGCTTTTTATCACAAGACAAGAAATCAGCCCTCGACCACTTAACCGGCGGAAAAAGATTTTTTTGAAAAAATCCCTAAGCCCCGGGGTCACGATTTCAGCAAAAATCTGACTTTTGGCAATTCACTCAAAAATGGTGCCAAACGCTTGCAAATGCTCCCCTGAAAGTTTTGGCCATCGAAACAGAAGGCTTTTTATCACAGGACAAGAAATCAGCCCTCGACCACATAACCGGCGGAAAAAGATTTTTTTGAAAAAATCCCTAAGCCCCGGGGTCACAATTTCAGGAAAAATCTGACTTTTGGCAATTCATTCAAAAATGGTTCTGAACGGTTCCAAATTCTCCCCTGAAAGGTTTGGCAGTCGAAACAGAAGGCTTTTTATCACAAGACAAGAAATCAGCCCTCGACCACTTAACCGGTGGAAAAAGATTTTTTTGAAAAAATCCCTAATCCCCGGGGTCACAATTTCAGCAAAAATCTGACTTTTGGCAATTCACTCAAAAATGGTGCCAAACGCTTGCAAATGCTCCCCTGAAAGGTTTGGCCAACGAAACAGAAGGCTTTTTATCATAGGACAAGAAATCAGCCCTCGACCACTTAACCGGCGGAAATAGATTTTTTTGAAAAAACCCCTAAGCCCCAGGGTCACAATTTCAGCAAAAATCTGACTTTTGGCAATTCACTCAAAAATGGTGCCAAACGCTTGCAAATGCTCCCCTGAAAGGTTTGGCAGTCGAAACAGAAGGCTTTTCATCAAAGGACAAGAAATCAGCCCTCAGCAACATAATCGGCGGAAAATATTTTTTGAAAAAATCCCTAAGCCCCGGCGTCACAATTTCAGCAAAAATCTGACTTTTGGAAATTCACTCGAAAATGGTGCCAAACGCTTGCAAATGCTCCCCTGAAAGGTTTGGCAATCGAAACAGAAGGCTTTTTATCACAGGACAAGAAATCAGCCCTCGACCACTTAACCGGCGGAAATAGATTTTTTTGAAAAAATCCCTAAGCCCCGGGGTCACAATGTCAGCAAAAATCGGACTTTTGGCAATTCACTCAAAAATGGTGCCAAACTCTTGCAAATGCTCCCCTGAAAGGTTTGGCAGTCGAAACTGAAGGCTTTTCATCAAACAACAAGAAATCAGCACTCAGCAACATAATCGGCGGAAAATATTTTTTGAAAAAATCCCTAAGCCCCGGGGTCAAAATTTAAGCAAATATCTGACTTTTGGAAATTCATTCAAAAGTGGTTCTGAACGGATCCAAATTCTCCCCTGAAAGGTTTGGCAGTCGAAACAGAAGGCTTTTTATCACAAGACAAGAAATCAGCCCTCGACCACTTAACCGGCGGAAAAAGATTTTTTTGAAAAATCCCTAAGCCCCGGGGTCACAATTTCAGCAAAAATCTGACTTTTGGCAATTCACTCAAAAATGGTGCCAAACGCTTGCAAATGCTCCCCTGAAAGGTTTGGCCATCGAAACAGAAGGCTTTTTATCACAGGACAAGAAATCAGCCCTCGACCACATAACCGGCGGAAAAAGATTTTTTTGAAAAAATCCCTAAGCCCCGGGGTCACAATTTCAGCAAAAATCTCACTTTTGGCAATCCACTCAAAAATGGTGCCAAACGCTTGCAAATGCTCCCCTGAAAGGTTTGGCAGTCGAAACAGAAGGCTTTTCATCAAAGGACAAGAAATCAGCCCTCAGCAACATAATCGGCGGAAAATATTTTTTGAAAAAATCCCTAAGCCCCGGCGTCACAATTTCAGCAAAAATCTGACTTTTGGCAATTCATTCAAAAATGGTTCTGAACGGTTCCAAATCCTCCCCTGAAAGGTTTGGCAGTCGAAACAGAAGGCTTTTTATCACAAGACAAGAAATCAGCCCTCGACCACTTAACCGGCGGAAAAAGATTTTTTTGAAAAAATCCCTAAGCCCCGGGGTCACAATTTCAGCAAAAATCTGACTTTTGGCAATTCACTCAAAAATGGTGCCAAACGCTTGCAAATGCTCCCCTGAAAGGTTTGGCAGTCGAAACAGAAGGCTTTTCATGAAAGGACAAGAAATCAGCCAACGATCACTTACCCGGCGGAAAAAGATTTTTTTGAAAAAATCCCTAAGCCCCGGGGTCACAATTTCAGCAAAAATCTGACTTTTGGCGATTCACTCAAAAATGGTGCCAAACGCTTGCAAATGCTCCCCTGTAAGGTTTGGCAGTCGAAACGGAAGGCTTTTCATCAAAGGACAAGAAATCAGCCCTCGATCACTTAACCGGTGGAAAAAGATTTTTTTGAAAAAATCCCTAAGCCCCGGGGTCACAATTTCAGCAAAAATCTGACTTTTGGCAATTCACTCAAAAATGGTGCCAAACGCTTGCAAATGCTCTCCCAAAATGTTTGGAAATCGAAACAGAAGGCTTTTTATCACAGGACAAGAAATCAGCCCTCGACCACTTACCCGGCGGAAAAAGATTTTTTTGAAAAAATCCCTAAGCCCCGGGGTCACAATTTCAGCAAAAATCTGACTTTTGGCAATTCACTCAAAAATGGTGCCAAACGCTTGCAAATGCTCCCCTGAAAGGTTTGGCAGTCGAAACAGAAGGCTTTTCATCAAAGGACAAGAAATCAGCCCTCGATCATTTACCCGGCGGAAAAGGATTTTTTTGAAAAAATCCCTAAGCCCCGGGGTCACAATTTCAGGAAAAATCTGACTTTTGGCAATTCATTCAAAAATGGTTCTGAACGGTTCCAAATTCTCCCCTGAAAGGTTTGGCAGTCGAAACAGAAGGCTTTTTATCACAAGACAAGAAATCAGCCCTCGACCACTTAACCGGTGGAAAAAGATTTTTTTGAAAAAATCCCTAAGCCCCGGGGTCACAATTTCAGCAAAAATCTGACTTTTGGCAATTCACTCAAAAATGGTGCCAAACGCTTGCAAATGCTCCCCTGAAAGGTTTGGCCAACGAAACAGAAGGCTTTTTATCATAGGACAAGAAATCAGCCCTCGACCACTTAACCGGCGGAAATAGATTTTTTTGAAAAAACCCCTAAGCCCCAGGGTCACAATTTCAGCAAAAATCTGACTTTTGGCAATTCACTCAAAAATGGTGCCAAACGCTTGCAAATGCTCCCCTGAAAGGTTTGGCAGTCGAAACAGAAGGCTTTTCATCAAAGGACAAGAAATCAGCCCTCAGCAACATAATCGGCGGAAAATATTTTTTGAAAAAATCCCTAAGCCCCGGCGTCACAATTTCAGCAAAAATCTGACTTTTGGAAATTCACTCGAAAATGGTGCCAAACGCTTGCAAATGCTCCCCTGAAAGGTTTGGCAATCGAAACAGAAGGCTTTTTATCACAGGACAAGAAATCAGCCCTCGACCACTTAACCGGCGGAAATAGATTTTTTTGATAAAATCCCTAAGCCCCGGGGTCACAATGTCAGCAAAAATCGGACTTTTGGCAATTCACTCAAAAATGGTGCCAAACTCTTGCAAATGCTCCCCTGAAAGGTTTGGCAGTCGAAACTGAAGGCTTTTCATCAAACAACAAGAAATCAGCACTCAGCAACATAATCGGCGGAAAATATTTTTTGAAAAAATCCCTAAGCCCCGGGGTCAAAATTTAAGCAAATATCTGACTTTTGGAAATTCATTCAAAAGTGGTACTGAACGGATCCAAATTCTCCCCTGAAAGGTTTGGCAGTCGAAACAGAAGGCTTTTTATCACAAGACAAGAAATCAGCCCTCGACCACTTAACCGGCGGAAAAAGATTTTTTTGAAAAAATCCCTAAGCCCCGGGGTCACAATTTCAGCAAAAATCTGACTTTTGGCAATTCACTCAAAAATGGTGCCAAACGCTTGCAAATGCTCCCCTGAAAGGTTTGGCAGTCGAAACAGAAGGCTTTTCATCAAAGGACAAGAAATCAGCCCTCAGCAACATAATCGGCGGAAAATATTTTTTGAAAAAATCCCTAAGCCCCGGCGTCACAATTTCAGCAAAAATCTGACTTTTGGAAATTTACTCGAAAATGGTGCCAAACGCTTGCAAATGCTCCCCTGAAAGGTTTGGCAATCGAAACAGAAGGCTTTTTATCACAGGACAAGAAATCAGCCCTCGACCACTTAACCGGCGAAAATAGATTTTTTTGAAAAAATCCCTAAGCCCCGGGGTCACAATTTCAGCAAAAATCTGACTTTTGGCAATTCACTCAAAAATGGTGCCAAACGCTTGCAAATGCTCCCCTGAAAGGTTTGGCAGTCGAAACAGAAGGCTTCTCATCAAAGGACAGGAAATCAGCCCTCGATCACTTACCCGGCGGAAAAAGATTTTTTTGAAAAAATCCCTAAGCCCCGGGGTCACAATTTCAGCAAAAATCTGACTTTTGGCAATTCATTCAAAAATGGTTCTGAACGGTTCCAAATCCTCCCCTGAAAGGTTTGGCAGTCGAAACAGAAGGCTTTTTATCACAAGACAAGAAATCAGCCCTCGACCACTTAACCGGCGGAAAAAGATTTTTTTGAAAAAATCCCTAAGCCCCGGGGTCACAATTTCAGCAAAAATCTGACTTTTGGCAATTCACTCAAAAATGGTGCCAAACGCTTGCAAATGCTCCCCTGAAAGGTTTGGCAGTCGAAACGGAAGGCTTTTCATCAAAGGACAAGAAATCAGCCCTCGATCACTTAACCGGTGGAAAAAGATTTTTTTGAAAAAATCCCTAAGCCCCGGGGTCACAATTTCAGCAAAAATCTGACTTTTGGCAATTCACTCAAAAATGGTGCCAAACGCTTGCAAATGCTCTCCCAAAATGTTTGGAAATCGAAACAGAAGGCTTTTTATCACAGGACAAGAAATCAGCCCTCGACCAGTTACCCGGCGGAAAAAGATTTTTTTGAAAAAATCCCTAAGCCCCGGGGTCACAATTTCAGCAAAAATCTGACTTTTGGCAATTCACTCAAAAATGGTGCCAAACGCTTGCAAATGCTCCCCTGAAAGGTTTGGCAGTCGAAACAGAAGGCTTTTCATCAAAGGACAAGAAATCAGCCCTCGATCATTTACCCGGCGGAAAAAGATTTTTTTGAAAAAATCCCTAAGCCCCGGGGTCACAATTTCAGGAAAAATCTGACTTTTGGCAATTCATTCAAAAATGGTTCTGAACGGTTCCAAATTCTCCCCTGAAAGGTTTGGCAGTCGAAACAGAAGGCTTTTTATCACAAGACAAGAAATCAGCCCTCGACCACTTAACCGGTGGAAAAAGATTTTTTTGAAAAAATCCCTAAGCCCCGGGGTCACAATTTCAGCAAAAATCTGACTTTTGGCAATTCACTCAAAAATGGTGCCAAACGCTTGCAAATGCTCCCCTGAAAGGTTTGGCAGTCGAAACAGAAGGCTTTTCATGAAAGGACAAGAAATCAGCCAACGATCACTTACCCGGCGGAAAAAGATTTTTTTGAAAAAATCCCTAAGCCCCGGGGTCACAATTTCAGCAAAAATCTGACTTTTGGCGATTCACTCAAAAATGGTGCCAAACGCTTGCAAATGCTCCCCTGTAAGGTTTGGCAGTCGAAACGGAAGGCTTTTCATCAAAGGACAAGAAATCAGCCCTCGATCACTTAACCGGTGGAAAAAGATTTTTTTGAAAAAATCCCTAAGCCCCGGGGTCACAATTTCAGCAAAAATCTGACTTTTGGCAATTCACTCAAAAATGGTGCCAAACGCTTGCAAATGCTCTCCCAAAATGTTTGGAAATCGAAACAGAAGGCTTTTTATCACAGGACAAGAAATCAGCCCTCGACCAGTTACCCGGCGGAAAAAGATTTTTTTGAAAAAATCCCTAAGCCCCGGGGTCACAATTTCAGCAAAAATCTGACTTTTGGCAATTCACTCAAAAATGGTGCCAAACGCTTGCAAATGCTCCCCTGAAAGGTTTGGCAGTCGAAACAGAAGGCTTTTCATCAAAGGACAAGAAATCAGCCCTCGATCATTTACCCGGCGGAAAAAGATTTTTTTGAAAAAATCCCTAAGCCCCGGGGTCACAATTTCAGGAAAAATCTGACTTTTGGCAATTCATTCAAAAATGGTTCTGAACGGTTCCAAATTCTCCCCTGAAAGGTTTGGCAGTCGAAACAGAAGGCTTTTTATCACAAGACAAGAAATCAGCCCTCGACCACTTAACCGGTGGAAAAAGATTTTTTTGAAAAAATCCCTAAGCCCCGGGGTCACAATTTCAGCAAAAATCTGACTTTTGGCAATTCACTCAAAAATGGTGCCAAAGGCTTGCAAATGCTCCCCTGAAAGGTTTGGCAGTCGAAACAGAAGGCTTTTCATCAAAGGACAAGAAATCAGCCCTCAGCAACATAATCGGCGGAAAATATTTTTTGAAAAAATCCCTAAGCCCCGGCGTCACAATTTCAGCAAAAATCTGACTTTTGGAAATTCACTCGAAAATGGTGCCAAACGCTTGCAAATGCTCCCCTGAAAGGTTTGGCAATCGAAACAGAAGGCTTTTTATCACAGGACAAGAAATCAGCCCTCGACCACTTAACCGGCGGAAATAGATTTTTTTGAAAAAATCCCTAAGCCCCGGGGTCACAATGTCAGCAAAAATCGGACTTTTGGCAATTCACTCAAAAATGGTGCCAAACTCTTGCAAATGCTCCCCTGAAAGGTTTGGCAGTCGAAACTGAAGGCTTTTCATCAAACAACAAGAAATCAGCACTCAGCAACATAATCGGCGGAAAATATTTTTTGAAAAAATCCCTAAGCCCCGGGGTCAAAATTTAAGCAAATATCTGACTTTTGGAAATTCATTCAAAAGTGGTACTGAACGGATCCAAATTCTCCCCTGAAAGGTTTGGCAGTCGAAACAGAAGGCTTTTTATCACAAGACAAGAAATCAGCCCTCGACCACTTAACCGGCGGAAAAAGATTTTTTTGAAAAAATCCCTAAGCCCCGGGGTCACAATTTCAGCAAAAATCTGACTTTTGGCAATTCACTCAAAAATGGTGCCAAACGCTTGCAAATGCTCCCCTGAAAGGTTTGGCAGTCGAAACAGAAGGCTTTTCATCAAAGGACAAGAAATCAGCCCTCAGCAACATAATCGGCGGAAAATATTTTTTGAAAAAATCCCTAAGCCCCGGCGTCACAATTTCAGCAAAAATCTGACTTTTGGAAATTTACTCGAAAATGGTGCCAAACGCTTGCAAATGCTCCCCTGAAAGGTTTGGCAATCGAAACAGAAGGCTTTTTATCACAGGACAAGAAATCAGCCCTCGACCACTTAACCGGCGAAAATAGATTTTTTTGAAAAAATCCCTAAGCCCCGGGGTCACAATTTCAGCAAAAATCTGACTTTTGGCAATTCACTCAAAAATGGTGCCAAACGCTTGCAAATGCTCCCCTGAAAGGTTTGGCAGTCGAAACAGAAGGCTTCTCATCAAAGGACAGGAAATCAGCCCTCGATCACTTACCCGGCGGAAAAAGATTTTTTTGAAAAAATCCCTAAGCCCCGGGGTCACAATTTCAGCAAAAATCTGACTTTTGGCGATTCACTCAAAAATGGTGCCAAACGCTTGCAAATGCTCCCCTGTAAGGTTTGGCAGTCGAAACGGAAGGCTTTTCATCAAAGGACAAGAAATCAGCCCTCGATCACTTAACCGGTGGAAAAAGATTTTTTTGAAAAAATCCCTAAGCCCCGGGGTCACAATTTCAGCAAAAATCTGACTTTTGGCAATTCACTCAAAAATGGTGCCAAACGCTTGCAAATGCTCTCCCAAAATGTTTGGAAATCGAAACAGAAGGCTTTTTATCACAGGACAAGAAATCAGCCCTCGACCACTTACCCGGCGGAAAAAGATTTTTTTGAAAAAATCCCTAAGCCCCGGGGTCACAATTTCAGCAAAAATCTGACTTTTGGCAATTCACTCAAAAATGGTGCCAAACGCTTGCAAATGCTCCCCTGAAAGGTTTGGCAGTCGAAACAGAAGGCTTTTCATCAAAGGACAAGAAATCAGCCCTCAGCAACATAATCGGCGGAAAATATTTTTTGAAAAAATCCCTAAGCCCCGGCGTCACAATTTCAGCAAAAATCTGACTTTTGGAAATTTACTCGAAAATGGTGCCAAACGCTTGCAAATGCTCCCCTGAAAGGTTTGGCAATCGAAACAGAAGGCTTTTTATCACAGGACAAGAAATCAGCCCTCGACCACTTAACCGGCGAAAATAGATTTTTTTGAAAAAATCCCTAAGCCCCGGGGTCACAATTTCAGCAAAAATCTGACTTTTGGCAATTCACTCAAAAATGGTGCCAAACGCTTGCAAATGCTCCCCTGAAAGGTTTGGCAGTCGAAACAGAAGGCTTCTCATCAAAGGACAGGAAATCAGCCCTCGATCACTTACCCGGCGGAAAAAGATTTTTTTGAAAAAATCCCTAAGCCCCGGGGTCACAATTTCAGCAAAAATCTGACTTTTGGCAATTCATTCAAAAATGGTTCTGAACGGTTCCAAATCCTCCCCTGAAAGGTTTGGCAGTCGAAACAGAAGGCTTTTTATCACAAGACAAGAAATCAGCCCTCGACCACTTAACCGGCGGAAAAAGATTTTTTTGAAAAAATCCCTAAGCCCCGGGGTCACAATTTCAGCAAAAATCTGACTTTTGGCAATTCACTCAAAAATGGTGCCAAACGCTTGCAAATGCTCCCCTGAAAGGTTTGGCAGTCGAAACAGAAGGCTTTTCATGAAAGGACAAGAAATCAGCCAACGATCACTTACCCGGCGGAAAAAGATTTTTTTGAAAAAATCCCTAAGCCCCGGGGTCACAATTTCAGCAAAAATCTGACTTTTGGCGATTCACTCAAAAATGGTGCCAAACGCTTGCAAATGCTCCCCTGTAAGGTTTGGCAGTCGAAACGGAAGGCTTTTCATCAAAGGACAAGAAATCAGCCCTCGATCACTTAACCGGTGGAAAAAGATTTTTTTGAAAAAATCCCTAAGCCCCGGGGTCACAATTTCAGCAAAAATCTGACTTTTGGCAATTCACTCAAAAATGGTGCCAAACGCTTGCAAATGCTCTCCCAAAATGTTTGGAAATCGAAACAGAAGGCTTTTTATCACAGGACAAGAAATCAGCCCTCGACCACTTACCCGGCGGAAAAAGATTTTTTTGAAAAAATCCCTAAGCCCCGGGGTCACAATTTCAGCAAAAATCTGACTTTTGGCAATTCACTCAAAAATGGTGCCAAACGCTTGCAAATGCTCCCCTGAAAGGTTTGGCAGTCGAAACAGAAGGCTTTTCATCAAAGGACAAGAAATCAGCCCTCGATCATTTACCCGGCGGAAAAAGATTTTTTTGAAAAAATCCCTAAGCCCCGGGGTCACAATTTCAGGAAAAATCTGACTTTTGGCAATTCATTCAAAAATGGTTCTGAACGGTTCCAAATTCTCCCCTGAAAGGTTTGGCAGTCGAAACAGAAGGCTTTTTATCACAAGACAAGAAATCAGCCCTCGACCACTTAACCGGTGGAAAAAGATTTTTTTGAAAAAATCCCTAAGCCCCGGGGTCACAATTTCAGCAAAAATCTGACTTTTGGCAATTCACTCAAAAATGGTGCCAAACGCTTGCAAATGCTCCCCTGAAAGGTTTGGCCAACGAAACAGAAGGCTTTTTATCATAGGACAAGAAATCAGCCCTCGACCACTTAACCGGCGGAAATAGATTTTTTTGAAAAAACCCCTAAGCCCCAGGGTCACAATTTCAGCAAAAATCTGACTTTTGGCAATTCACTCAAAAATGGTGCCAAAGGCTTGCAAATGCTCCCCTGAAAGGTTTGGCAGTCGAAACAGAAGGCTTTTCATCAAAGGACAAGAAATCAGCCCTCAGCAACATAATCGGCGGAAAATATTTTTTGAAAAAATCCCTAAGCCCCGGCGTCACAATTTCAGCAAAAATCTGACTTTTGGAAATTCACTCGAAAATGGTGCCAAACGCTTGCAAATGCTCCCCTGAAAGGTTTGGCAATCGAAACAGAAGGCTTTTTATCACAGGACAAGAAATCAGCCCTCGACCACTTAACCGGCGGAAATAGATTTTTTTGAAAAAATCCCTAAGCCCCGGGGTCACAATGTCAGCAAAAATCGGACTTTTGGCAATTCACTCAAAAATGGTGCCAAACTCTTGCAAATGCTCCCCTGAAAGGTTTGGCAGTCGAAACTGAAGGCTTTTCATCAAACAACAAGAAATCAGCACTCAGCAACATAATCGGCGGAAAATATTTTTTGAAAAAATCCCTAAGCCCCGGGGTCAAAATTTAAGCAAATATCTGACTTTTGGAAATTCATTCAAAAGTGGTACCGAACGGATCCAAATTCTCCCCTGAAAGGTTTGGCAGTCGAAACAGAAGGCTTTTTATCACAAGACAAGAAATCAGCCCTCGACCACTTAACCGGCGGAAAAAGATTTTTTTGAAAAATTTCCTAAGCCCCGGGGTCACAATTTCAGCAAAAATCTGACTTTTGGCAATTCACTCAAAAATGGTGCCAAACGCTTGCAAATGCTCCCCTGAAAGGTTTGGCAGTCGAAGCAGAAGGCTTCTCATCAAAGGACAGGAAATCAGCCCTCGATCACTTACCCGGCGGAAAAAGATTTTTTTGAAAAAATCCCTAAGCCCCGGGGTCACAATTTCAGCAAAAATCTGACTTTTGGCAATTCATTCAAAAATGGTTCTGAACGGTTCCAAATTCTCCCCTGAAAGGTTTGGCAGTCGAAACAGAAGGCTTTTTATCACAAGACAAGAAATCAGCCCTCGACCACTTAACCGGTGGAAAAAGATTTTTTTGAAAAAACCCCTAAGCCCCAGGGTCACAATTTCAGCAAAAATCTGACTTTTGGCAATTCACTCAAAAATGGTGCCAAACGCTTGCAAATGCTCCCCTGAAAGGTTTGGCAGTCGAAACAGAAGGCTTTTCATCAAAGGACAAGAAATCAGCCCTCAGCAACATAATCGGCGGAAAATATTTTTTGAAAAAATCCCTAAGCCCCGGCGTCACAATTTCAGCAAAAATCTGACTTTTGGAAATTCACTCAAAAATGGTGCCAAACGCTTGCAAATGCTCCCCTGAAAGGTTTGGCAATCGAAACAGAAGGCTTTTTATCACAGGACAAGAAATCAGCCCTCGACCACTTAACCGGCGGAAATAGATTTTTTTGAAAAAATCCCTAAGCCCCGGGGTCACAATGTCAGCAAAAATCGGACTTTTGGCAATTCACTCAAAAATGGTGCCAAACTCTTGCAAATGCTCCCCTGAAAGGTTTGGCAGTCGAAACTGAAGGCTTTTCATCAAACAACAAGAAATCAGCACTCAGCAACATAATCGGCGGAAAATATTTTTTGAAAAAATCCCTAAGCCCCGGGGTCAAAATTTAAGCAAATATCTGACTTTTGGAAATTCATTCAAAAGTGGTTCTGAACGGATCCAAATTCTCCCCTGAAAGGTTTGGCAGTCGAAACAGAAGGCTTTTTATCACAAGACAAGAAATCAGCCCTCGACCACTTAACCGGCGGAAAAAGATTTTTTTGAAAAAATCCCTAAGCCCCAGGGTCACAATTTCAGCAAAAATCTGACTTTTGGCAATTCACTCAAAAATGGTGCCAAACGCTTGCAAATGCTCCCCTGAAAGGTTTGGCCATCGAAACAGAAGGCTTTTTATCACAGGACAAGAAATCAGCCCTCGACCACATAACCGGCGGAAAAAGATTTTTTTGAAAAAATCCCTAAGCTCCGGGGTCACAATTTCAGCAAAAATCTCACTTTTGGCAATCCACTCAAAAATGGTGCCAAACGCTTGCAAATGCTCCCCTGAAAGGTTTGGCAGTCGAAACAGAAGGCTTTTCATCAAAGGACAAGAAATCAGCCCTCAGCAACATAATCGGCGGAAAATATTTTTTGAAAAAATCCCTAAGCCCCGGCGTCACAATTTCAGCAAAAATCTGACTTTTGGAAATTTACTCGAAAATGGTGCCAAACGCTTGCAAATGCTCCCCTGAAAGGTTTGGCAATCGAAACAGAAGGCTTTTTATCACAGGACAAGAAATCAGCCCTCGACCACTTAACCGGCGAAAATAGATTTTTTTGAAAAAATCCCTAAGCCCCGGGGTCACAATTTCAGCAAAAATCTGACTTTTGGCAATTCATTCAAAAATGGTGCCAAACGCTTGCAAATGCACCCCTGAAAGGTTTGGCAGTCGAAACATAAGGCTTTTCATCAAAGGACAAGAAATCAGCCCTCGATCACTTACCCGGCGGAAAGAGATTTTTTTGAAAAAATCCCTAAGCCCTGGGGTCACAATTTCAGCAAAAATCTGACTTTTGGCAATTCACTCAAAAATGGTTCTGAACGGTTCCAAATTCTCCCCTGAAAGGTTTGGCAGTCGAAACAGAAGGCTTTTTATCACAAGACAAGAAATCAGCCCTCGACCACTTAACCGGTGGAAAAAGATTTTTTTGAAAAAATCCCTAAGCCCCGGGGTAACAATTTCAGGAAAAATCTGACTTTTGGCAATTCATTCAAAAATGGTTCTGAACGATTCCAAATTCTCCCCTGAAAGGTTTGGCAGTCGAAACAGAAGACTTTTTATCACAAGACAAGAAATCAGCCCTCGACCACTTACCCGGCGGAAAAAGATTTTTTTGAAAAAATCCCTAAGCCCCGGGGTCACAATTTCAGCAAAAATCTGAATTTTGGCAATTCACTCAAAAATGGTGCCAAACGCTTGCAAATGCTCCCCTGAAAGGTTTGGCAGTCGAAACAGAAGGCTTTTCATCAAAGGACAAGAAATCAGCCCTCAGCAACATAATCGGCGGAAAATATTTTTTTGAAAAAATCCCTAAGCCCCGGCGTCACAATTTCAGCAAAAATCTGACTTTTGGAAATTCACTCGAAAATGGTGCCAAACGCTTGCAAATGCTCCCCTGAAAGGTTTGGCAATCGAAACAGAAGGCTTTTTATCACAGGACAAGAAATCAGCCCTCGACCACTTAACCGGCGGAAATAGATTTTTTTGAAAAAATCCCTAAGCCCCGGGGTCACAATTTCAGCAAAAATCTTACTTTTGGAAATTCATTCAAAAATGGTGCCAAACGCTTGCAAATGCTCCCCTGAAAGGTTTGGCAGACGAAACAGAAGGCTTTCATCAAAGGACAAGAAATCAGCCCTCGATCACTTACCCGGCGGAAAAAGATTTTTTTGAAAAAATCCCTAAGCCCCGGGGTCACAATTTCAGGAAAAATCTGACTTTTGGCAATTCATTCAAAAATGGTTCTGAACGGTTCCAAATTCTCCCCTGAAAGGTTTGGCAGTCGAAACAGAAGGCTTTTTATCACAAGACAAGAAATCAGCCCTCGACCACTTAACCGGTGGAAAAAGATTTTTTTGAAAAAATCCCTAAGCCCCGGGGTCACAATTTCAGGAAAAATCTGACTTTTGGCAATTCATTGAAAAATGGTTCTGAACGATTCCAAATTCTCCCCTGAAAGGTTTGGCAGTCGAAACAGAAGACTTTTTATCACAAGACAAGAAATCAGCCCTCGACCACTTACCCGGCGGAAAAAGATTTTTTTGAAAAAATCCCTAAGCCCCGGGGTCACAATTTCAGCAAAAATCTGAATTTTGGCAATTCACTCAAAAATGGTGCCAAACGCTTGCAAATGCTCCCCTGAAAGGTTTGGCAGTCGAAACAGAAGGCTTTTCATCAAAGGACAAGAAATCAGCCCTCAGAAACATAATCGGCGGAAAATATTTTTTTGAAAAAATCCCTAAGCCCCGGCGTCACAATTTCAGCAAAAATCTGACTTTTGGAAATTCACTCGAAAATGGTGCCAAACGCTTGCAAATGCTCCCCTGAAAGGTTTGGCAATCGAAACAGAAGGCTTTTTATCACAGGACAAGAAATCAGCCCTCGACCACTTAACCGGCGGAAATAGATTTTTTTGAAAAAATCCCTAAGCCCCGGGGTCACAATTTCAGCAAAAATCTTACTTTTGGAAATTCATTCAAAAATGGTGCCAAACGCTTGCAAATGCTCCCCTGAAAGGTTTGGCAGACGAAACAGAAGGCTTTCATCAAAGGACAAGAAATCAGCCCTCGATCACTTACCCGGCGGAAAAAGATTTTTTTGAAAAAATCCCTAAGCCCCGGGGTCACAATTTCAGGAAAAATCTGACTTTTGGCAATTCATTCAAAAATGGTTCTGAACGGTTCCAAATTCTCCCCTGAAAGGTTTGGCAGTCGAAACAGAAGTCTTTTTATCACAAGACAAGAAATCAGCCCTCGACCACTTAACCGGTGGAAAAAGATTTTTTTGAAAAAATCCCTAAGCCCCGGGGTCACAATTTCAGGAAAAATCTGACTTTTGGCAATTCATTCAAAAATGGTTCTGAACGATTCCAAATTCTCCCCTGAAAGGTTTGGCAGTCGAAACAGAAGACTTTTTATCACAAGACAAGAAATCAGCCCTCGACCACTTACCCGGCGGAAAAAGATTTTTTTGAAAAAATCCCTAAGCCCCGGGGTCACAATTTCAGCAAAAATCTGAATTTTGGCAATTCACTCAAAAATGGTGCCAAACGCTTGCAAATGCTCCCCTGAAAGGTTTGGCAGTCGAAACAGAAGGCTTTTCATCAAAGGACAAGAAATCAGCCCTCAGCAACATAATCGGCGGAAAATATTTTTTTGAAAAAATCCCTAAGCCCCGGCGTCACAATTTCAGCAAAAATCTGACTTTTGGAAATTCACTCGAAAATGGTGCCAAACGCTTGCAAATGCTCCCCTGAAAGGTTTGGCAATCGAAACAGAAGGCTTTTTATCACAGGACAAAAAATCAGCCCTCGACCACTTAACCGGCGGAAATAGATTTTTTTGAAAAAATCCCTAAGCCCCGGGGTCACAATTTCAGCAAAAATCTTGCTTTTGGAAATTCATTCAAAAATGGTGCCAAACGCTTGCAAATGCTCCCCTGAAAGGTTTGGCAGACGAAACAGAAGGCTTTCATCAAAGGACAAGAAATCAGCCCTCGATCACTTACCCGGCGGAAAAAGATTTTTTTGAAAAAATCCCTAAGCCCCGGGGTCACAATTTCAGGAAAAATCTGACTTTTGGCAATTCATTCAAAAATGGTTCTGAACGGTTCCAAATTCTCCCCTGAAAGGTTTGGCAGTCGAAACAGAAGGCTTTTTATCACAAGACAAGAAATCAGCCCTCGACCACTTAACCGGTGGAAAAAGATTTTTTTGCAAAAATCCCTAAGCCCCGGGGTCACAATTTCAGGAAAAATCTGACTTTTGGAAATTCATTCAAAAATGGTTCTGAACGGTTCCAAATTCTCCCCTGAAAGGTTTGGCAGTCGAAACAGAAGGCTTTTTATCACAAGACAAGAAATCAGCCCTCGACCACTTAACCGGTGGAAAAAGATTTTTTTGAAAAAATCCCTAAGCCCCGGGGTCACAATTTCAGCAAAAATCTGAATTTTGGCAATTCACTCAAAAATGGTGCCAAACGCTTGCAAATGCTCCCCTGAAAGGTTTGGCAGTCGAAACAGAAGGCTTTTCATCAAAGGACAAGAAATCAGCCCTCAGCAACATAATCGGCGGAAAATATTTTTTTGAAAAAATCCCTAAGCCCCGGCGTCACAATTTCAGCAAAAATCTGACTTTTGGAAATTCACTCGAAAATGGTGCCAAACGCTTGCAAATGCTCCCCTGAAAGGTTTGGCAATCGAAACAGAAGGCTTTTTATCACAGGACAAAAAATCAGCCCTCGACCACTTAACCGGCGGAAATAGATTTTTTTGAAAAAATCCCTAAGCCCCGGGGTCACAATTTCAGCAAAAATCTTACTTTTGGAAATTCATTCAAAAATGGTGCCAAACGCTTGCAAATGCTCCCCTGAAAGGTTTGGCAGACGAAACAGAAGGCTTTCATCAAAGGACAAGAAATCAGCCCTCGATCACTTACCCGGCGGAAAAAGATTTTTTTGAAAAAATCCCTAAGCCCCGGGGTCACAATTTCAGGAAAAATCTGACTTTTGGCAATTCATTCAAAAATGGTTCTGAACGGTTCCAAATTCTCCCCTGAAAGGTTTGGCAGTCGAAACAGAAGGCTTTTTATCACAAGACAAGAAATCAGCCCTCGACCACTTAACCGGTGGAAAAAGATTTTTTTGCAAAAATCCCTAAGCCCCGGGGTCACAATTTCAGGAAAAATCTGACTTTTGGAAATTCATTCAAAAATGGTTCTGAACGGTTCCAAATTCTCCCCTGAAAGGTTTGGCAGTCGAAACAGAAGGCTTTTTATCACAAGACAAGAAATCAGCCCTCGACCACTTAACCGGTGGAAAAAGATTTTTTTGAAAAAATCCCTAAGCCCCGGGGTCACAATTTCAGCAAAAATCTGACTTTTGGCAATTCACTCAAAAATGGTGCCAAACGCTTGCAAATGCTCCCCTGAAAGGTTTGGCCAATGAAACAGAAGGCTTTTTATCATAGGACAAGAAATCAGCCCTCGACCACTTAACCGGCGGAAAAAGATTTTTTTGAAAAAACCCCTAAGCCCCAGGGTCACAATTTCAGGAAAAATCTGACTTTTGGCAATTCACTCAAAAATGGTGCCAAACGCTTGCAAATGCTCCCCTGAAAGGTTTGGCAGTCGAAACAGAAGGCTTTTCATCAAAGGACAAGAAATCAGCCCTCAGCAACATAATCGGCGGAAAATATTTTTTGAAAAAATCCCTAAGCCCCGGCGTCACAATTTCAGCAAAAATCTGACTTTTGGAAATTCACTCGAAAATGGTGCCAAACGCTTGCAAATGCTCCCCTGAAAGGTTTGGCAATCGAAACAGAAGGCTTTTTATCACAGGACAAGAAATCAGCCCTCGACCACTTAACCGGCGGAAATAGATTTTTTTGAAAAAATCCCTAAGCCCCGGGGTCACAATGTCAGCAAAAATCGGACTTTTGGCAATTCACTCAAAAATGGTGCCAAACGCTTGCAAATGCTCCCCTGAAAGGTTTGGCAGTCGAAACTGAAGGCTTTTCATCAAACAACAAGAAATCAGCACTCAGCAACATAATCGGCGGAAAATATTTTTGAAAAAATCCCTAAGCCCCGGGGTCAAAATTTAAGCAAATATCTGACTTTTGGAAATTCATTCAAAAGTGGTTCTGAACGGATCCAAATTCTCCCCTGAAAGGTTTGGCAGTCGAAACAGAAGGCTTTTTATCACAAGACAAGAAATCAGCCCTCGACCACTTAACCGGCGGAAAAAGATTTTTTTGAAAAAATCCCTAAGCCCCGGGGTCACAATTTCAGCAAAAATCTGACTTTTGGCAATTCACTCGAAAATGGTGCCAAACGCTTGCAAATGCTCCCCTGAAAGGTTTGGCCATCGAAACAGAAGGCTTTTTATCACAGGACAAGAAATCAGCCCTCGACCACATAACCGGCGGAAAAAGATTTTTTTGAAAAAATCCCTAAGCCCAGGGGTCACAATTTCAGGAAAAATCTGACTTTTGGCAATTCATTCAAAAATGGTTCTGAACGATTCCAAATTCTCCCCTGAAAGGTTTGGCAGTCGAAACAGAAGGCTTTTTATCACAAGACAAGAAATCAGCCCTCGACCACTTACCCGGCGGAAATAGATTTTTTTGAAAAAACCCCTAAGCCCCAGGGTCACAATTTCAGCAAAAATCTGACTTTTGGCAATTCACTCAAAAATGGTGCCAAACGCTTGCAAATGCTCCCCTGAAAGGTTTGGCAGTCGAAACAGAAGGCTTTTCATCAAAGGACAAGAAATCAGCCCTCAGCAACATAATCGGCGGAAAATATTTTTTGAAAAAATCCCTAAGCCCCGGGGTCACAATGTCAGCAAAAATCGGACTTTTGGCAATTCACTCAAAAATGGTGCCAAACGCTTGCAAATGCTCCCCTGAAAGGTTTGGCAGTCGAAACTGAAGGCTTTTCATCAAACAACAAGAAATCAGCACTCAGCAACATAATCGGCGGAAAATATTTTTTGAAAAAATCCCTAAGCCCCGGGGTCAAAATTTAAGCAAAAATCTGACTTTTGGCAATTCACTCAAAAATGGTGCCAAACGCTTGCAAATGCTCCCCTGAAAGGTTTGGCCATCGAAACAGAAGGCTTTTTATCACAGGACAAGAAATCAGCCCTCGACCACATAACCGGCGGAAAAAGATTTTTTTGAAAAAATCCCTAAGCCCCGGGGTCACAATTTCAGCAAAAATCTCACTTTTGGCAATCCACTCAAAAATGGTGCCAAACGCTTGCAAATGCTCCCCTGAAAGGTTTGGCAGTCGAAACAGAAGGCTTTTCATCAAAGGACAAGAAATCAGCCCTCAGCAACATAATCGGCGGAAAATATTTTTTGAAAAAATCCCTAAGCCCCGGCGTCACAATTTCAGCAAAAATCTGACTTTTGGAAATTTACTCGAAAATGGTGCCAAACGCTTGCAAATGCTCCCCTGAAAGGTTTGGCAATCGAAACAGAAGGCTTTTTATCACAGGACAAGAAATCAGCCCTCGACCACTTAACCGGCGGAAATAGATTTTTTTGAAAAAATCCCTAAGCCCCGGGGTCACAATTTCAGCAAAAATCTGACTTTTGGCAATTCATTCAAAAATGGTGCCAAACGCTTGCAAATGCACCCCTGAAAGGTTTGTCAGTCGAAACATAAGGCTTTTCATCAAAGGACAAGAAATCAGCCCTCGATCACTTACCCGGCGGAAAGAGATTTTTTTGAAAAAATCCCTAAGCCCCGGGGTCACAATTTCAGCAAAAATCTGACTTTTGGCAATTCATTCAAAAATGGTTCTGAACGGTTCCAAATTCTCCCCTGAAAGGTTTGGCAGTCGAAACAGAAGGCTTTTTATCACAAGACAAGAAATCAGCCCTCGACCACTTAACCGGCGGAAAAAGATTTTTTTGAAAAAATCCCTAAGCCCCGGGGTCACAATTTCAGCAAAAATCTGACTTTTGGCAATTCACTCAAAAATGGTGCCAAACGCTTGCAAATGCTCCCCTGAAAGGTTTGGCAGTCGAAACGGAAGGCTTTTCATCAAAGGACAAGAAATCAGCCCTCGATCACTTAACCGGTGGAAAAAGATTTTTTTGAAAAAATCCCTAAGCCCCGGGGTCACAATTTCAGCAAAAATCTGACTTTTGGCAATTCACTCAAAAATGGTGCCAAACGCTTGCAAATGCTCTCCCAAAATGTTTGGAAATCGAAACAGAAGGCTTTTTATCACAGGACAAGAAATCAGCCCTCGACCACTTACCCGGCGGAAAAAGATTTTTTTGAAAAAATCCCTAAGCCCCGGGGTCACAATTTCAGCAAAAATCTGACTTTTGGCAATTCACTCAAAAATGGTGCCAAACGCTTGCAAATGCTCCCCTGAAAGGTTTGGCAGTCGAAACAGAAGGCTTTTCATCAAAGGACAAGAAATCAGCCCTCAGCAACATAATCGGCGGAAAATATTTTTTGAAAAAATCCCTAAGCCCCGGCGTCACAATTTCAGCAAAAATCTGACTTTTGGAAATTCACTCGAAAATGGTGCCAAACGCTTGCAAATGCTCCCCTGAAAGGTTTGGCAATCGAAACAGAAGGCTTTTTATCACAGGACAAGAAATCAGCCCTCGACCACTTAACCGGCGGAAATAGATTTTTTTGAAAAAATCCCTAAGCCCCGGGGTCACAATGTCAGCAAAAATCGGACTTTTGGCAATTCACTCAAAAATGGTGCCAAACGCTTGCAAATGCTCCCCTGAAAGGTTTGGCAGTCGAAACTGAAGGCTTTTCATCAAACAACAAGAAATCAGCACTCAGCAACATAATCGGCGGAAAATATTTTTTGAAAAAATCCCTAAGCCCCGGGGTCAAAATTTAAGCAAATATCTGACTTTTGGAAATTCATTCAAAAGTGGTTCTGAACGGATCGAAATTCTCCCCTGATAGGTTTGGCAGTCGAAACAGAAGGCTTTTTATCACAGGACAAGAAATCAGCCCTCGATCACTTTCCCGGCGGAAAAAGATTTTTTTGAAAAAATCCCTAAGCCCCGGGGTCACAATTTCAGCAAAAATCTGACTTTTGGCAATTCACTCAAAAATGGTGCCAAACGCTTGCAAATGCTCCCCTGAAAGGTTTGGCAGTCGAAACAGAAGGCTTTTCATAAAAGGACAAGAAATCAGCCCTCAGCAACATAATCGGCGGAAAATATTTTTTGAAAAAATCCCTAAGCCCCGGCGTCACAATTTCAGCAAATATCTGACTTTTGGAAATTCACTCGAAAATGGTGCCAAACGCTTGCAAATGCTCCCCTGAAAGGTTTGGCAGTCGAAACAGAAGGCTTTTCATGAAAGGACAAGAAATCAGCCCTCGATCACTTACCCGGCGGAAAAAGATTTTTTTGAAAAAATTCCTAAGCCCCGGGGTCACAATTTCAGCAAAAATCTGACTTTTGGCAATTCACTCAAAAATGGTGCCAAACGCTTGCAAATGCTCCCCTGAAAGGTTTGGCAGTCGAAACAGAAGGCTTCTCATCAAAGGACAGGAAATCAGCCCTCGATCACTTACCCGGCGGAAAGAGATTTTTTTGAAAAAATCCCTAAGCCCCGGGGTCACAATTTCAGCAAAAATCTGACTTTTGGCAATTCATTCAAAAATGGTTCTGAACGGTTCCAAATTCTCCCCTGAAAGGTTTGGCAGTCGAAACAGAAGGCTTTTTATCACAAGACAAGAAATCAGCCCTCGACCACTTAACCGGCGGAAAAAGATTCTTTTGAAAAAATCCCTAAGCCCCGGGGTCACAATTTCAGCAAAAATCTGACTTTTGGCAATTCACTCAAAAATGGTGCCAAACGCTTGCAAATGCTCCCCTGAAAGGTTTGGCAGTCGAAACAGAAGGCTTTTCATGAAAGGACAAGAAATCAGCCCTCGATCACTTACCCGGCGGAAAAAGATTTTTTTGAAAAAATCCCTAAGCCCCGGGGTCACAATTTCAGTAAAAAATCTGACTTTTGGCAATTCACTCAAAAATGGTGCCAAACGCTTGCAAATGCTCCCCTGAAAGGTTTGGCAGTCGAAACAGAAGGCTTTTCATGAAAGGACAATAAATCAGCCCTCGATCACTTACTCGGCGGAAAAAGATTTTTTTGAAAAATTTCCTAAGCCCCGGGGTCACAATTTCAGCAAAAATCTGACTTTTGGCAATTCACTCAAAAATGGTGCCAAACGCTTGCAAATGCTCCCCTGAAAATTTTGGCAGTCGAAACAGAAGGCTTCTCATCAAAGGACAGGAAATCAGCCCTCGATCATTTACCCGGCGGAAAAAGATTTTTTTGAAAAAATCCCTAAGCCCCGGGGTCACAATTTCAGCAAAAATCTGACTTTTGGCAATTCACTCAAAAATGGTGCCAAACGCTTGCAAATGCTCCCCTGAAAGGTTTGGCAGTCGAAACGGAAGGCTTTTCATCAAAGGACAAGAAATCAGCCCTCGATCACTTAACCGGTGGAAAAAGATTTTTTTGAAAAAATCCCTAAGCCCCGGGGTCACAATTTCAGCAAAAATCTGACTTTTGGCAATTCACTCAAAAATGGTGCCAAACGCTTGCAAATGCTCTCCCAAAATGTTTGGAAATCGAAACAGAAGGCTTTTTATCACAGGACAAGAAATCAGCCCTCGACCACTTACCCGGCGGAAAAAGATTTTTTTGAAAAAATCCCTAAGCCCCGGGGTCACAATTTCAGCAAAAATCTGACTTTTGGCAATTCACTCAAAAATGGTGCCAAACGCTTGCAAATGCTCCCCTGAAAGGTTTGGCAGTCGAAACTGAAGGCTTTTCATCAAACAACAAGAAATCAGCACTCAGCAACATAATCGGCGGAAAATATTTTTTGAAAAAATCCCTAAGCCCCGGGGTCAAAATTTAAGCAAATATCTGACTTTTGGAAATTCATTCAAAAGTGGTTCTGAACGGATCGAAATTCTCCCCTGATAGGTTTGGCAGTCGAAACAGAAGGCTTTTTATCACAAGACAAGAAATCAGCCCTCGACCACTTAAGCGGCGGAAAAAGATTTTTTTGAAAAAATCCCTAAGCCCCGGGGTCACAATTTCAGCAAAAATCTGACTTTTGGCAATTCACTCAAAAATGGTGCCAAACGCTTGCAAATGCTCCCCTGAAAGGTTTGGCCATCGAAACAGAAGGCTTTTTATCACAGGACAAGAAATCAGCCCTCGACCACATAACCGGCGGAAAAAGATTTTTTTGAAAAAATCCCTAAGCCCCGGGGTCACAATTTCAGCAAAAATCTCACTTTTGGCAATCCACTCAAAAATGGTGCCAAACGCTTGCAAATGCTCCCCTGAAAGGTTTGGCAGTCGAAACAGAAGGCTTTTCATCAAAGGACAAGAAATCAGCCCTCAGCAACATAATCGGCGGAAAATATTTTTTGAAAAAATCCCTAAGCCCCGGCGTCACAATTTCAGCAAAAATCTGACTTTTGGAAATTTACTCGAAAATGGTGCCAAACGCTTGCAAATGCTCCCCTGAAAGGTTTGGCAATCGAAACAGAAGGCTTTTTATCACAGGACAAGAAATCAGCCCTCGATCACTTACCCGGCGGAAAGAGATTTTTTTGAAAAAATCCCTAAGCCCCGGGGTCACAATTTCAGCAAAAATCTAACTTTTGGCAATTCATTCAAAAATGGTTCTGAACGGTTCCAAATTCTCCCCTGAAAGGTTTGGCAGTCGAAACAGAAGGCTTTTTATCACAAGCCAAGAAATCAGCCCTCGACCACTTAACCGGCGGAAAAAGATTTTTTTGAAAAAATCCCTAAGCCCCAGGGTCACAATTTCAGCAAAAATCTGACTTTTGCCAATTCACTCAAAAATGGTGCCAAACGCTTGCAAATGCTCCCCTGAAAGGTTTGGCAGTCGAAACAGAAGGCTTTTTATCACAGGACAAGAAATCAGCCCTCGATCACTTTCCCGGCGGAAAAAGATTTTTTTGAAAAAATCCCTAAGCCCCGGGGTCACAATTTCAGCAAAAATCTGACTTTTGGCAATTCACTCAAAAATGGTGCCAAACGCTTGCAAATGCTCCCCTGAAAGGTTTGGCAGTCGAAACAGAAGGCTTTTCATCAAAGGACAAGAAATCAGCCCTCAGCAACATAATCGGCGGAAAATATTTTTTGAAAAAATCCCTAAGCCCCGGCGTCACAATTTCAGCAAATATCTGACTTTTGGAAATTCACTCGAAAATGGTGCCAAACGCTTGCAAATGCTCCCCTGAAAGGTTTGGCAGTCGAAACAGAAGGCTTCTCATCAAAGGACAGGAAATCAGCCCTCGATCACTTACCCGGCGGAAAAAGATTTTTTTGAAAAAATCCCTAAGCCCCGGGGTCACAATTTCAGCAAAAATCTGACTTTTGGCAATTCATTCAAAAATGGTTCTGAACGGTTCCAAATTCTCCCCTGAAAGGTTTGGCAGTCGAAACAGAAGGCTTTTTATCACAAGACAAGAAATCAGCCCTCGACCACTTAACCGGCGGAAAAAGATTCTTTTGAAAAAATCCCTAAGCCCCGGGGTCACAATTTCAGCAAAAATCTGACTTTTGGCAATTCACTCAAAAATGGTGCCAAACGCTTGCAAATGCTCCCCTGAAAGGTTTGGCAGTCGAAACAGAAGGCTTTTCATGAAAGGACAAGAAATCAGCCCTCGACCACTTACCCGGCGGAAAAAGATTTTTTTGAAAAAATCCCTAAGCCCCGGGGTCACAATTTCAGCAAAAATCTCACTTTTGGCAATCCACTCAAAAATGGTGCCAAACGCTTGCAAATGCTCCCCTGAAAGGTTTGGCAGTCGAAACAGAAGGCTTTTCATCAAAGGACAAGAAATCAGCCCTCAGCAACATAATCGGCGGAAAATATTTTTTGAAAAAATCCCTAAGCCCCGGCGTCACAATTTCAGTAAAAATCTGACTTTTGGAAATTTACTCGAAAATGGTGCCAAACGCTTGCAAATGCTCCCCTGAAAGGTTTGGCAATCGAAACAGAAGGCTTTTTATCACAGGACAAGAAATCAGCCCTCGACCACTTAACCGGCGGAAATAGATTTTTTTGAAAAAATCCCTAAGCCCCGGGGTCACAATTTCAGCAAAAATCTGACTTTTGGCAATTCATTCAAAAATGGTGCCAAACGCTTGCAAATGCACCCCTGAAAGGTTTGGCAGTCGAAACATAAGGCTTTTTATCAAAGGACAAGAAATCAGCCCTCGATCACTTACCCGGCGGAAAGAGATTTTTTTGAAAAAATCCCTAAGCCCCGGGGTCACAATTTCAGCAAAAATCTGACTTTTGGCAATTCATTCAAAAATGGTTCTGAACGGTTCCAAATTCTCCCCTGAAAGGTTTGGCAGTCGAAACAGAAGGCTTTTTATCACAGGACAAGAAATCAGCCCTCGATCACTTTCCCGGCGGAAAAAGATTTTTGTGAAAAAATCCCTAAGCCCCGGGGTCACAATTTCAGCAAAAATCTGACTTTTGGCAATTCACTCAAAAATGGTGCCAAACGCTTGCAAATGCTCCCCTGAAAGGTTTGGCAGTCGAAACAGAAGGCTTTTCATCAAAGGACAAGAAGTCAGCCCTCAGCAACATAATCGGCGGAAAATATTTTTTGAAAAAATCCCTAAGCCCCGGCGTCACAATTTCAGCAAATATCTGACTTTTGGAAATTCACTCGAAAATGGTGCCAAACGCTTGCAAATGCTCCCCTGAAAGGTTTGGCAGTCGAAACAGAAGGCTTTTCATGAAAGGACAAGAAATCAGCCCTCGATCACTTACCCGGCGGAAAAAGATTTTTTTGAAAAAATTCCTAAGCCCCGGTGTCACAATTTCAGCAAAAATCTGACTTTTGGCAATTCACTCAAAAATGGTGCCAAACGCTTGCAAATGCTCCCCTGAAAGGTTTGGCAGTCGAAACAGAAGGCTTCTCATCAAAGGACAGGAAATCAGCCCTCGATCACTTACCCGGCGGAAAAAGATTTTTTTGAAAAAATCCCTAAGCCCCGGGGTCACAATTTCAGCAAAAATCTCACTTTTGGCAATTCACTCAAAAATGGTGCCAAACGCTTGCAAATGCTCCCCTGAAAGGTTTGGCAGTCGAAACAGAAGGCTTTTCATCAAAGGACAAGAAATCAGCCCTCAGCAACATAATCGGCGGAAAATATTTTTTGAAAAAATCCCTAAGCCCCGGCGTCACAATTTCAGCAAAAATCTGACTTTTGGAAATTTACTCGAAAATGGTGCCAAACGCTTGCAAATGCTCCCCTGAAAGGTTTGGCAATCGAAACAGAAGGCTTTTTATCACAGGACAAGAAATCAGCCCTCGATCACTTACCCGGCGGAAAGAGATTTTTTTGAAAAAATCCCTAAGCCCCGGGGTCACAATTTCAGCAAAAATCTAACTTTTGGCAATTCATTCAAAAATGGTTCTGAACGGTTCCAAATTCTCCCCTGAAAGGTTTGGCAGTCGAAACAGAAGGCTTTTTATCACAAGCCAAGAAATCAGCCCTCGACCACTTAACCGGCGGAAAAAGATTTTTTTGAAAAAATCCCTAAGCCCCGGGGTCACAATTTCAGCAAAAATCTGACTTTTGCCAATTCACTCAAAAATGGTGCCAAACGCTTGCAAATGCTCCCCTGAAAGGTTTGGCAGTTGAAACAGAAGGCTTTTTATCACAGGACAAGAAATCAGCCCTCGATCACTTTCCCGGCGGAAAAAGATTTTTTTGAAAAAATCCCTAAGCCCCGGGGTCACAATTTCAGCAAAAATCTGACTTTTGGCAATTCACTCAAAAATGGTGCCAAACGCTTGCAAATGCTCCCCTGAAAGGTTTGGCAGTCGAAACAGAAGGCTTTTCATCAAAGGACAAGAAATCAGCCCTCAGCAACATAATCGGCGGAAAATATTTTTTAAAAAAATCCCTAAGCCCCGGCGTCACAATTTCAGCAAATATCTGACTTTTGGAAATTCACTCGAAAATGGTGCCAAACGCTTGCAAATGCTCCCCTGAAAGGTTTGGCAGTCGAAACAGAAGGCTTTTCATGAAAGGACAAGAAATCAGCCCTCGATCACTTACCCGGCGGAAAAAGATTTTTTTGAAAAAATTCCTAAGCCCCGGGGTCACAATTTCAGCAAAAATCTGACTTTTGGCAATTCACTCAAAAATGGTGCCAAACGCTTGCAAATGCTCCCCTGAAAGGTTTGGCAGTCGAAACAGAAGGCTTCTAATCAAAGGACAGGAAATCAGCCCTCGATCACTTACCCGGAGGAAAAAGATTTTTTTGAAAAAATTCCTAAGCCCCGGGGTCACAATTGCAGCAAAAATCTGACTTTTGGCAATTCATTCAAAAATGGTTCTGAACGGTTCCAAATTCTCCCCTGAAAGGTTTGGCAGTCGAAACAGAAGGCTTTTTATCACAAGACAAGAAATCAGCCCTCGACCACTTAACCGGCGGAAAAAGATTCTTTTGAAAAAATCCCTAAGCCCCGGGGTCACAATTTCAGCAAAAATCTGACTTTTGGCAATTCACTCAAAAATGGTGCCAAACGCTTGCAAATGCTCCCCTGAAAGGTTTGGCAGTCGAAACAGAAGGCTTTTCATGAAAGGACAAGAAATCAGCCCTCGACCACTTACCCGGCGGAAAAAGATTTTTTTGAAAAAATCCCTAAGCCCCGGGGTCACAATTTCAGCAAAAATCTCACTTTTGGCAATCCACTCAAAAATGGTGCCAAACGCTTGCAAATGCTCCCCTGAAAGGTTTGGCAGTCGAAACAGAAGGCTTTTCATCAAAGGACAAGAAATCAGCCCTCAGCAACATAATCGGCGGAAAATATTTTTTAAAAAAATCCCTAAGCCCCGGCGTCACAATTTCAGCAAATATCTGACTTTTGGAAATTCACTCGAAAATGGTGCCAAACGCTTGCAAATGCTCCCCTGAAAGGTTTGGCAGTCGAAACAGAAGGCTTTTCATGAAAGGACAAGAAATCAGCCCTCGATCACTTACCCGGCGGAAAAAGATTTTTTTGAAAAAATTCCTAAGCCCCGGGGTCACAATTTCAGCAAAAATCTGACTTTTGGCAATTCACTCAAAAATGGTGCCAAACGCTTGCAAATGCTCCCCTGAAAGGTTTGGCAGTCGAAACAGAAGGCTTCTAATCAAAGGACAGGAAATCAGCCCTCGATCACTTACCCGGCGGAAAAAGATTTTTTTGAAAAAATTCCTAAGCCCCGGGGTCACAATTGCAGCAAAAATCTGACTTTTGGCAATTCATTCAAAAATGGTTCTGAACGGTTCCAAATTCTCCCCTGAAAGGTTTGGCAGTCGAAACAGAAGGCTTTTTATCACAAGACAAGAAATCAGCCCTCGACCACTTAACCGGCGGAAAAAGATTCTTTTGAAAAAATCCCTAAGCCCCGGGGTCACAATTTCAGCAAAAATCTGACTTTTGGCAATTCACTCAAAAATGGTGCCAAACGCTTGCAAATGCTCCCCTGAAAGGTTTGGCAGTCGAAACAGAAGGCTTTTCATGAAAGGACAAGAAATCAGCCCTCGACCACTTACCCGGCGGAAAAAGATTTTTTTGAAAAAATCCCTAAGCCCCGGGGTCACAATTTCAGCAAAAATCTCACTTTTGGCAATCCACTCAAAAATGGTGCCAAACGCTTGCAAATGCTCCCCTGAAAGGTTTGGCAGTCGAAACAGAAGGCTTTTCATCAAAGGACAAGAAATCAGCCCTCAGCAACATAATCGGCGGAAAATATTTCTTGAAAAAATCCCTAAGCCCCGGCGTCACAATTTCAGTAAAAATCTGACTTTTGGAAATTTACTCGAAAATGGTGCCAAACGCTTGCAAATGCTCCCCTGAAAGGTTTGGCAATCGAAACAGAAGGCTTTTTATCACAGGACAAGAAATCAGCCCTCGACCACTTAACCGGCGGAAATAGATTTTTTTGAAAAAATCCCTAAGCCCCGGGGTCACAATTTCAGCAAAAATCTGACTTTTGGCAATTCATTCAAAAATGGTGCCAAACGCTTGCAAATGCACCCCTGAAAGGTTTGGCAGTCGAAACATAAGGCTTTTCATCAAAGGACAAGAAATCAGCCCTCGATCACTTACCCGGCGGAAAGAGATTTTTTTGAAAAAATCCCTAAGCCCCGGGGTCACAATTTCAGCAAAAATCTGACTTTTGGCAATTCATTCAAAAATGGTTCTGAACGGTTCCAAATTCTCCCCTGAAAGGTTTGGCAGTCGAAACAGAAGGCTTTTTATCACAGGACAAGAAATCAGCCCTCGATCACTTTCCCGGCGGAAAAAGATTTTTTTGAAAAAATCCCTAAGCCCCGGGGTCACAATTTCAGCAAAAATCTGACTTTTGGCAATTCACTCAAAAATGGTGCCAAACGCTTGCAAATGCTCCCCTGAAAGGTTTGGCAGTCGAAACAGAAGGCTTTTCATCAAAGGACAAGAAATCAGCCCTCAGCAACATAATCGGCGGAAAATATTTTTTGAAAAAATCCCTAAGCCCCGGCGTCACAATTTCAGCAAATATCTGACTTTTGGAAATTCACTCGAAAATGGTGCCAAACGCTTGCAAATGCTCCCCTGAAAGGTTTGGCAGTCGAAACAGAAGGCTTCTCATCAAAGGACAGGAAATCAGCCCTCGATCACTTACCCGGCGGAAAAAGATTTTTTTGAAAAAATCCCTAAGCCCCGGGGTCACAATTTCAGCAAAAATCTGACTTTTGGCAATTCATTCAAAAATGGTTCTGAACGGTTCCAAATTCTCCCCTGAAAGGTTTGGCAGTCGAAACAGAAGGCTTTTTATCACAAGACAAGAAATCAGCCCTCGACCACTTAACCGGCGGAAAAAGATTCTTTTGAAAAAATCCCTAAGCCCCGGGGTCACAATTTCAGCAAAAATCTGACTTTTGGCAATTCACTCAAAAATGGTGCCAAACGCTTGCAAATGCTCCCCTGAAAGGTTTGGCAGTCGAAACAGAAGGCTTTTCATGAAAGGACAATAAATCAGCCCTCGATCACTTACTCGGCGGAAAAAGATTTTTTTGAAAAATTTCCTAAGCCCCGGGGTCACAATTTCAGGAAAAATCTGACTTTTGGCAATTCATTCAAAAATGGTTCTGAACGCTTGCAAATGCTCCCCTGAAATGTTTGGCAGTCGAAACAGAAGGCTTTTCATCAAAGGACAAGAAATCAGCCCTCGATCACTTACCCGGCGGAAAAAGATTTTTTTGAAAAAATCCCTAAGCCCCGGGGTCACAATTTCAGCAAAAATCTGACTTTTGGCAATTCACTCAAAAATGGTGCCAAACGCTTGCAAATGCTCCCCTGTAAGGTTTGGCAGTCGAAATGGAAGGCTTTTCATCAAAGGACAAGAAATCAGCCCTCGATCACTTAACCGGTGGAAAAAGATTTTTTTGAAAAAATCCCTAAGCCCCGGGGTCACAATTTCAGCAAAAATCTGACTTTTGGCAATTCACTCAAAAATGGTGCCAAACGCTTGCAAATGCTCTCCCAAAATGTTTGGAAATCGAAACAGAAGGCTTTTTATCACAGGACAAGAAATCAGCCCTCGACCACTTACCCGGCGGAAAAAGATTTTTTTGAAAAAATCCCTAAGCCCCGGGGTCACAATTTCAGCAAAAATCTGACTTTTGGCAATTCACTCAAAAATGGTGCCAAACGCTTGCAAATGCTCCCCCGAAAGGTTTGGCAGTCGAAACAGAAGGCTTTTCATCAAAGGACAAGAAATCAGCCCTCAGCAACATAATCGGCGGAAAATATTTTTTGAAAAAATCCCTAAGCCCCGGCGTCACAATTTCAGCAAAAATCTGACTTTTGGAAATTCACTCGAAAATGGTGCCAAACGCTTGCAAATGCTCCCCTGAAAGGTTTGGCAATCGAAACAGAAGGCTTTTTATCACAGGACAAGAAATCAGCCCTCGACCACTTAACCGGCGGAAATAGATTTTTTTGAAAAAATCCCTAAGCCCCGGGGTCACAATGTCAGCAAAAATCGGACTTTTGGCAATTCACTCAAAAATGGTGCCAAACGCTTGCAAATGCTCCCCTGAAAGGTTTGGCAGTCGAAACTGAAGGCTTTTCATCAAACAACAAGAAATCAGCACTCAGCAACATAATTGGCGGAAAATATTTTTTGAAAAAATCCCTAAGCCCCGGGGTAAAAATTTAAGCAAATATCTGACTTTTGGAAATTCATTCAAAAGTGGTTCTGAACGGATCCAAATTCTCCCCTGCAAGGTTTGGCAGTCGAAACAGAAGGCTTTTTATCACAAGACAAGAAATCAGCCCTCGACCACTTAACCGGCGGAAAAAGATTTTTTTGAAAAAATCCCTAAGCCCCGGGGTCACAATTTCAGCAAAAATCTGACTTTTGGCAATTCACTCAAAAATGGTGCCAAACGCTTGCAAATGCTCCCCTGAAAGGTTTGGCCATCGAAACAGAAGGCTTTTTATCACAGGACAAGAAATCAGCCCTCGACCACATAACCGGCGGAAAAAGATTTTTTTGAAAAAATCCCTAAGCCCCGGGGTCACAATTTCAGCAAAAATCTCACTTTTGGCAATCCACTCAAAAATGGTGCCAAACGCTTGCAAATGCTCCCCTGAAAGGTTTGGCAGTCGAAACAGAAGGCTTTTCATCAAAGGACAAGAAATCAGCCCTCAGCAACATAATCGGTGGAAAATATTTTTTTCAAAAAATCCCTAAGCCCCGGCGTCACAATTTCAGCAAAAATCTGACTTTTGGAAATTTACTCGAAAATGGTGCCAAACGCTTGCAAATGCTCCCCTGAAAGGTTTGGCAATCGAAACAGAAGGCTTTTTATCACAGGACAAGAAATCAGCCCTCGACCACTTAACCGGCGGAAATAGATTTTTTTGAAAAAATCCCTAAGCCCCGGGGTCACAATTTCAGCAAAAATCTGACTTTTGGCAATTCATTCAAAAATGGTGCCAAACGCTTGCAAATGCACCCCTGAAAGGTTTGGCAGTCGAAACAGAAGGCTTTTCATCAAAGGACAAGAAATCAGCCCTCGATCACTTACCCGGCGGAAAAAGATTTTTTTGAAAAAATCCCTAAGCCCCGGGGTCACAATTTCAGCAAAAATCTGACTTTTGGCAATTCATTCAAAAATGGTTCTGAACGGTTCCAAATCCTCCCCTGAAAGGTTTGGCAGTCGAAACGGAAGGCTTTTTATCACAAGACAAGAAATCAGCCCTCGACCACTTAACCGGCGGAAAAAGATTTTTTTGAAAAAATCCCTAAGCCCCGGGGTCACAATTTCAGCAAAAATCTGACTTTTGGCAATTCACTCAAAAATGGTGCCAAACGCTTGCAAATGCTCCCCTGAAAGGTTTGGCAGTTGAAACAGAAGGCTTTTTATCACAGGACAAGAAATCAGCCCTCGATCACTTTCCCGGCGGAAAAAGATTTTTTTGAAAAAATCCCTAAGCCCCGGGGTCACAATTTCAGCAAAAATCTGACTTTTGGCAATTCACTCAAAAATGGTGCCAAACGCTTGCAAATGCTCCCCTGAAAGGTTTGGCAGTCGAAACAGAAGGCTTTTCATCAAAGGACAAGAAATCAGCCCTCAGCAACATAATCGGCGGAAAATATTTTTTGAAAAAATCCCTAAGCCCCGGCGTCACAATTTCAGCAAATATCTGACTTTTGGAAATTCACTCGAAAATGGTGCCAAACGCTTGCAAATGCTCCCCTGAAAGGTTTGGCAGTCGAAACAGAAGGCTTTTCATGAAAGGACAAGAAATCAGCCCTCGATCACTTACCCGGCGGAAAAAGATTTTTTTGAAAAAATTCCTAAGCCCTGGGGTCACAATTTCAGCAAAAATCTGACTTTTGGCAATTCACTCAAAAATGGTGCCAAACGCTTGCAAATGCTCCCCTGAAAGGTTTGGCAGTCGAAACAGAAGGCTTCTCATCAAAGGACAGGAAATCAGCCCTCGATCACTTACCCGGCGGAAAAAGATTTTTTTGAAAAAATCCCTAAGCCCCGGGGTCACAATTTCAGCAAAAATCTGACTTTTGGCAATTCATTCAAAAATGGTTCTGAACGGTTCCAAATTCTCCCCTGAAAGGTTTGGCAGTCGAAACAGAAGGCTTTTTATCACAAGACAAGAAATCAGCCCTCGACCACTTAACCGGCGGAAAAAGATTCTTTTGAAAAAATCCCTAAGCCCCGGGGTCACAATTTCTGCAAAAATCTGACTTTTGGAAATTCACTCAAAAATGGTGCCAAACGCTTGCAAATGCTCCCCTGAAAGGTTTGGCAGTCGAAACAGAAGGCTTTTCATGAAAGGACAAGAAATCAGCCCTCGATCACTTACCCGGCGGAAAAAGATTTTTTTGAAATAATCCCTAAGCCCCGGGGTCACAATTTCAGCAAAAATCTGACTTTTGGCAATTCACTCAAAAATGGTGCCAAACGCTTGCAAATGCTCCCCTGAAAGGTTTGGCAGTCGAAACGGAAGGCTTTTCATCAAAGGACAAGAAATCAGCCCTCAGCAACATAATCGGCGGAAAATATTTTTTGAAAAAATCCCTAAGCCCCGGCGTCACAATTTCAGCAAAAATCTGACTTTTGGAAATTCACTCGAAAATGGTGCCAAACGCTTGCAAATGCTCCCCTGAAAGGTTTGGCAGACGAAACAGAAGGCTTTCATCAAAGGACAAGAAATCAGCCCTCGATCACTTACCCGGCGGAAAAAGATTTTTTTGAAGAAATCCCTAAGCCCCGGGGTCACAATTTCAGGAAAAATCTGACTTTTGGCAATTCATTCAAAAATGGTGCCAAACGCTTGCAAATGCTCCCCTGAAAGGTTTGGCAGACGAAACATAAGGCTTTTCATCAAAGGACAAGAAATCAGCCCTCGATCACTTACCCGGCGGAAAAAGATTTTTTTGAAAAAATCCCTAAGCCCCGGGGTCACAATTTCAGCAAAAATCTGACTTTTGGCAATTCATTCAAAAATGGTTCTGAACGGTTCCAAATTCTCCCCTGAAAGGTTTGGCAGTCGAAACAGAAGGCTTTTTATCACAAGACAAGAAATCAGCCCTCGACCACTTAACCGGCGGAAAAAGATTTTTTTGAAAAAATCCCTAAGCCCCGGGGTCACAATTTCAGCAAAAATCTGACTTTTGGCAATTCACTCAAAAATGGTGCCAAACGCTTGCAAATGCTCCCCTGAAAGGTTTGGCCATCGAAACAGAAGGCTTTTTATCATAGGACAAGAAATCAGCCCTCGACCACTTAACCGGCGGAAATAGATTTTTTTGAAAAAATCCCTAAGCCCCGGGGTCACAATTTCAGGAAAAATCTGACTTTTGGCAATTCACTCAAAAATGGTGCCAAACGCTTGAAAATGCTCCCCTGAAAGGTTTGGCAGTAGAAACAGAAGGCTTTTCATCAAAGGACAAGAAATCAGCCCTCGATCACTTACCCGGCGGAAAAAGATTTTTTTGAAAAAATCCCTAAGCCCCGGGGTCACAATTTCAGCAAAAATCTGACTTTTGGCAATTCATTCAAAAATGGTGCCAAACGCTTGCAAATGCTCCCCTGAAAGGTTTGGCAGACGAAACATAAGGCTTTTCATCAAAGGACAAGAAATCAGCCCTCGATCACTTACCCGGCGGAAAAAGATTTTTTTGAAAAAATCCCTAAGCCCCGGGGTCACAATTTCAGCAAAAATCTGACTTTTGGCAATTCATTCAAAAATGGTTCTGAACGGTTCCAAATTCTCCCCTGAAAGGTTTGGCAGTCGAAACAGAAGGCTTTTTATCACAAGACAAGAAATCAGCCCTCGACCACTTAACCGGCGGAAAAAGATTTTTTTGAAAAAATCCCTAAGCCCCGGGGTCACAATTTCAGCAAAAATCTGACTTTTGGCAATTCACTCAAAAATGGTGCCAAACGCTTGCAAATGCTCCCCTGAAAGGTTTGGCCATCGAAACAGAAGGCTTTTTATCATAGGACAAGAAATCAGCCCTCGACCACTTAACCGGCGGAAATAGATTTTTTTGAAAAAATCCCTAAGCCCCGGGGTCACAATTTCAGGAAAAATCTGACTTTTGGCAATTCACTCAAAAATGGTGCCAAACGCTTGAAAATGCTCCCCTGAAAGGTTTGGCAGTAGAAACAGAAGGCTTTTCATCAAAGGACAAGAAATCAGCCCTCGATCACTTACCCGGCGGAAAAAGATTTTTTTGAAAAAATCCCTAAGCCCCGGGGTCACAATTTCAGCAAAAATCTGACTTTTGGCAATTCATTCAAAAATGGTTCTGAACGGTTCCAAATGCTCCCCTGAAAGTTTTGGCAGTCGAAACAGAAGGCTTTTCATGAAAGGACAAGAAATCAGCCCTCGATCACTTACCCGGCGGAAAAAGATTTTTTTGAAAAAATCCCTAAGCCCCGGGGTCACAATTTCAGCAAAAATCTGACTTTTGGCAATTCATTCAAAAATGGTTCTGAACGGTTCCAAATTCTCCCCTGAAAGGTTTGGCAGTCGAAACAGAAGGCTTTTTATCACGAGACAAGAAATCAGCCCTCGACCACTTAACCGGCGGAAAAAGATTCTTTTGAAAAAATCCCTAAGCCCCGGGGTCACAATTTCAGCAAAAATCTGACTTTTGGCAATTCACTCAAAAATGGTGCCAAACGCTTGCAAATGCTCCCCTGAAAGGTTTGGCAGTCGAAACAGAAGGCTTTTCATGAAAGGACAAGAAATCAGCCCTCGATCACTTACCCGGCGGAAAAAGATTTTTTTGAAAAAATCCCTAAGCCCCGGGGTCACAATTTCAGCAAAAATCTGACTTTTGGCAATTCACTCAAAAATGGTGCCAAACGCTTGCAAATGCTCCCCTGAAAGGTTTGGCAGTCGAAACGGAAGGCTTTTCATCAAAGGACAAGAAATCAGCCCTCAGCAACATAATCGGCGGAAAATATTTTTTGAAAAAATCCCTAAGCCCCGGCGTCACAATTTCAGCAAAAATCTGACTTTTGGAAATTCACTCGAAAATGGTGCCAAACGCTTGCAAATGCTCCCCTGAAAGGTTTGGCAGACGAAACAGAAGGCTTTCATCAAAGGACAAGAAATCAGCCCTCGATCACTTACCCGGCGGAAAAAGATTTTTTTGAAGAAATCCCTAAGCCCCGGGGTCACAATTTCAGGAAAAATCTGACTTTTGGCAATTCATTCAAAAATGGTGCCAAACGCTTGCAAATGCTCCCCTGAAAGGTTTGGCCATCGAAACAGAAGGCTTTTTATCATAGGACAAGAAATCAATCCTCGACCACTTAACCGGCGGAAATAGATTTTTTTGAAAAAATCCCTAAGCCCCGGGGTCACAATTTCAGGAAAAATCTGACTTTTGGCAATTCACTCAAAAATGGTGCCAAACGCTTGCAAATGCTCCCCTGAAAGGTTTGGCAGTAGAAACAGAAGGCTTTTCATCAAAGGACAAGAAATCAGCCCTCGATCACTTACCCGGCGGAAAAAGATTTTTTTGAAAAAATCCCTAAGCCCCGGGGTCACAATTTCAGCAAAAATCTGACTTTTGGCAATTCATTCAAAAATGGTTCTGAACGGTTCCAAATGCTCCCCTGAAAGTTTTGGCAGTCGAAACAGAAGGCTTTTCATGAAAGGACAAGAAATCAGCCCTCGATCACTTACCCGGCGGAAAAAGATTTTTTTGAAAAAATCCCTAAGCCCCGGGGTCACAATTTCAGCAAAAATCTGACTTTTGGCAATTCACTCAAAAATGGTGCCAAACGCTTGCAAATGCTCCCCTGAAAGGTTTGGCAGTCGAAACGGAAGGCTTTTCATCAAAGGACAAGAAATCAGCCCTCGATCACTTACCCGGCGGAAAAAGATTTTTTTGAAAAAATCCCTAAGCCCCGGGGTCACAATTTCAGCAAAAATCTGACTTTTGGCAATTCATTCAAAAATGGTTCTGAACGGTTCCAAATGCTCCCCTGAAAGGTTTGGCAGTCGAAACAGAAGGCTTTTTAACACAAGACAGGAAATCAGCCCTCGACCACTTAACCGGCGGAAATAGATTTTTTTGAAAAAATCCCTAAGCCCCGGGGTCACAATTTCAGCAAAAATCTGACTTTTGGCAATTCATTCAAAAATGGTGCCAAACGTTTGCAAATGCTCCCCTGAAAGGTTTGGCAATCGAAACAGAAGGCTTTTCATCAAAGGACAAGAAATCAGCCCTCGATCACTTACCCGGCGGAAAGAGATTTTTTTGTAAAAATCCCTAAGCCCCGGGGTCACAATTTCAGCAAAAATCTGACTTTTGGCAATTCATTCAAAAATGGTTCTGAACGGTTCCAAATTCTCCCCTGAAAGGTTTGGCAGTCGAAACAGAAGGCTTTTTATCACAAGCCAAGAAATCAGCCCTCGACCACTTAACCGGCGGAAAAAGATTTTTTTGAAAAAATCCCTAAGCCCCGGGGTCACAATTTCAGCAAAAATCTGACTTTTGCCAATTCACTCAAAAATGGTGCCAAACGCTTGCTAATGCTCCCCTGAAAGGTTTGGCAGTTGAAACAGAAGGCTTTTTATCACAGGACAAGAAATCAGCCCTCGATCACTTTCCCGGCGGAAAAAGATTTTTTTGAAAAAATCCCTAAGCCCCGGGGTCACAATTTCAGCAAAAATCTGACTTTTGGCAATTCACTCAAAAATGGTGCCAAACGCTTGCAAATGCTCCCCTGAAAGGTTTGGCAGTCGAAACAGAAGGCTTTTCATCAAAGGACAAGAAATCAGCCCTCAGCAACATAATCGGCGGAAAATATTTTTTGAAAAAATCCCTAAGCCCCGGCGTCACAATTTCAGCAAATATCTGACTTTTGGAAATTCACTCGAAAATGGTGCCAAACGCTTGCAAATGCTCCCCTGAAAGGTTTGGCAGTCGAAACAGAAGGCTTTTCATGAAAGGACAAGAAATCAGCCCTCGATCACTTACCCGGCGGAAAAAGATTTTTTTGAAAAAATTCCTAAGCCCCGGGGTCACAATTTCAGCAAAAATCGGACTTTTGGCAATTCACTCAAAAATGGTGCCAAACGCTTGCAAATGCTCCCCTGAAAGGTTTGGCAGTCGAAACAGAAGGCTTCTCATCAGAGGACAGGAAATCAGCCCTCGATCACTTACCCGGCGGAAAAAGATTTTTTTGAAAAAATCCCTAAGCCCCGGGGTCACAATTTCAGCAAAAATCTGACTTTTGGCAATTCATTCAAAAATGGTTCTGAACGGTTCCAAATTCTCCCCTGAAAGGTTTGGCAGTCGAAACAGAAGGCTTTTTATCACAAGACAAGAAATCAGCCCTCGACCACTTAACCGGCGGAAAAAGATTCTTTTGAAAAAATCCCTAAGCCCCGGGGTCACAATTTCAGCAAAAATCTGACTTTTGGCAATTCACTCAAAAATGGTGCCAAACGCTTGCAAATGCTCCCCTGAAAGGTTTGGCAGTCGAAACAGAAGGCTTTTCATGAAAGGACAAGAAATCAGCCCTCGATCACTTACCCGGCGGAAAAAGATTTTTTTGAAAAAATCCCTAAGCCCCGGGGTCACAATTTCAGCAAAAATCTGACTTTTGGCAATTCACTCAAAAATGGTGCCAAACGCTTGCAAATGCTCCCCTGAAAGGTTTGGCAGTCGAAACAGAAGGCTTCTCATCAAAGGACAGGAAATCAGCCCTCGATCACTTACCCGGCGGAAAAAGATTTTTTTGAAAAAATCCCTAAGCCCCGGGGTCACAATTTCAGCAAAAATCTGACTTTTGGCAATTCATTCAAAAATGGTTCTGAACGGTTCCAAATTCTCCCCTGAAAGGTTTGGCAGTCGAAACAGAAGGCTTTTTATCACTAGACAAGAAATCAGCCCTCGACCACTTAACCGGCGGAAAAAGATTCTTTTGAAAAAATCCCTAAGCCCCGGGGTCACAATTTCAGCAAAAATCTGACTTTTGGCAATTCACTCAAAAATGGTGCCAAACGCTTGCAAATGCTCCCCTGAAAGGTTTGGCAGTCGAAACAGAAGGCTTTTCATGAAAGGACAAGAAATCAGCCCTCGATCACTTACCCGGCGGAAAAAGATTTTTTTGAAAAAATCCCTAAGCCCCGGGGTCACAATTTCAGCAAAAATCTGACTTTTGGCAATTCACTCAAAAATGGTGCCAAACGCTTGCAAATGCTCCCCTGAAAGGTTTGGCAGTCGAAACAGAAGGCTTCTCATCAAAGGACAGGAAATCAGCCCTCGATCACTTACCCGGCGGAAAAAGATTTTTTTGAAAAAATCCCTAAGCCCCGGGGTCACAATTTCAGCAAAAATCTGACTTTTGGCAATTCATTCAAAAATGGTTCTGAACGGTTCCAAATTCTCCCCTGAAAGGTTTGGCAGTCGAAACAGAAGGCTTTTTATCACGAGACAAGAAATCAGCCCTCGACCACTTAACCGGCGGAAAAAGATTCTTTTGAAAAAATCCCTAAGCCCCGGGGTCACAATTTCAGCAAAAATCTGACTTTTGGCAATTCACTCAAAAATGGTGCCAAACGCTTGCAAATGCTCCCCTGAAAGGTTTGGCAGTCGAAACAGAAGGCTTTTCATGAAAGGACAAGAAATCAGCCCTCGATCACTTACCCGGCGGAAAAAGATTTTTTTGAAAAAATCCCTAAGCCCCGGGGTCACAATTTCAGCAAAAATCTGACTTTTGGCAATTCACTCAAAAATGGTGCCAAACGCTTGCAAATGCTCCCCTGAAAGGTTTGGCAGTCGAAACGGAAGGCTTTTCATCAAAGGACAAGAAATCAGCCCTCAGCAACATAATCGGCGGAAAATATTTTTTGAAAAAATCCCTAAGCCCCGGCGTCACAATTTCAGCAAAAATCTGACTTTTGGAAATTCACTCGAAAATGGTGCCAAACGCTTGCAAATGCTCCCCTGAAAGGTTTGGCAGACGAAACAGAAGGCTTTCATCAAAGGACAAGAAATCAGCCCTCGATCACTTACCCGGCGGAAAAAGATTTTTTTGAAGAAATCCCTAAGCCCCGGGGTCACAATTTCAGGAAAAATCTGACTTTTGGCAATTCATTCAAAAATGGTTCTGAACGGTTCCAAATTCTCCCCTGAAAGGTTTGGCAGTCGAAACAGAAGGCTTTTTATCACAAGACAAGAAATCAGCCCTCGACCACTTAACCGGCGGAAAAAGATTTTTTTGAAAAAATCCCTAAGCCCCGGGGTCACAATTTCAGCAAAAATCTGACTTTTGGCAATTCACTCAAAAATGGTGCCAAACGCTTGCAAATGCTCCCCTGAAAGGTTTGGCCATCGAAACAGAAGGCTTTTTATCATAGGACAAGAAATCAATCCTCGACCACTTAACCGGCGGAAATAGATTTTTTTGAAAAAATCCCTAAGCCCCGGGGTCACAATTTCAGGAAAAATCTGACTTTTGGCAATTCACTCAAAAATGGTGCCAAACGCTTGCAAATGCTCCCCTGAAAGGTTTGGCAGTAGAAACAGAAGGCTTTTCATCAAAGGACAAGAAATCAGCCCTCGATCACTTACCCGGCGGAAAAAGATTTTTTTGAAAAAATCCCTAAGCCCCGGGGTCACAATTTCAGCAAAAATCTGACTTTTGGCAATTCATTCAAAAATGGTTCTGAACGGTTCCAAATGCTCCCCTGAAAGTTTTGGCAGTCGAAACAGAAGGCTTTTCATGAAAGTACAAGAAATCAGCCCTCGATCACTTACCCGGCGGAAAAAGATTTTTTTGAAAAAATCCCTAAGCCCCGGGGTCACAATTTCAGCAAAAATCTGACTTTTGGCAATTCACTCAAAAATGGTGCCAAACGCTTGCAAATGCTCCCCTGAAAGGTTTGGCAGTCGAAACGGAAGGCTTTTCATCAAAGGACAAGAAATCAGCCCTCGATCACTTACCCGGCGGAAAAAGATTTTTTTGAAAAAATCCCTAAGCCCCGGGGTCACAATTTCAGCAAAAATCTGACTTTTGGCAATTCATTCAAAAATGGTTCTGAACGGTTCCAAATGCTCCCCTGAAAGGTTTGGCAGTCGAAACAGAAGGCTTTTTAACACAAGACAGGAAATCAGCCCTCGACCACTTAACCGGCGGAAATAGATTTTTTTGAAAAAATCCCTAAGCCCCGGGGTCACAATTTCAGCAAAAATCTGACTTTTGGCAATTCATTCAAAAATGGTGCCAAACGTTTGCAAATGCTCCCCTGAAAGGTTTGGCAATCGAAACAGAAGGCTTTTTATCACAGGACAAGAAATCAGCCCTCAGCAACATAACCGGCAGAAAATATTTTTTGAAAAAATCCCTAAGCCCCGGAGTCACAATTTCAGCAAAAATCTGACTTTTGGCAATTCACTCAAAAATGGTGCCAAACGCTTGCAAATGCTCCCCTGAAAGGTTTGGCAGTCGAAACAGAAGGCTTTTCATCAAAGGACAAGAAATCAGCCCTCAGCAACATAATCGGCGGAAAATATTTTTTGAAAAAATCCCTAAGCCCCGGCGTCACAATTTCAGCAAAAATCTGACTTTTGGAAATTTACTCGAAAATGGTGCCAAACGCTTGCAAATGCTCCCCTGAAAGGTTTGGCAATCGAAACAGAAGGCTTTTTATCACAGGACAAGAAATCAGCCCTCGACCACTTAACCGGCGGAAATAGATTTTTTTGAAAAAATCCCTAAGCCCCGGGGTCACAATTTCAGCAAAAATCTGACTTTTGGCAATTCATTCAAAAATGGTGCCAAACGCTTGCAAATGCACCCCTGAAAGGTTTGGCAGTCGAAACAGAAGGCTTTTCATCAAAGGACAAGAAATCAGCCCTCGATCACTTACCCGGCGGAAAGAGATTTTTTTGTAAAAATCCCTAAGCCCCGGGGTCACAATTTCAGCAAAAATCTGACTTTTGGCAATTCATTCAAAAATGGTTCTGAACGGTTCCAAATTCTCCCCTGAAAGGTTTGGCAGTCGAAACAGAAGGCTTTTTATCACAAGCCAAGAAATCAGCCCTCGACCACTTAACCGGCGGAAAAAGATTTTTTTGAAAAAATCCCTAAGCCCCGGGGTCACAATTTCAGCAAAAATCTGACTTTTGCCAATTCACTCAAAAATGGTGCCAAACGCTTGCAAATGCTCCCCTGAAAGGTTTGGCAGTTGAAACAGAAGGCTTTTTATCACAGGACAAGAAATCAGCCCTCGATCACTTTCCCGGCGGAAAAAGATTTTTTTGAAAAAATCCCTAAGCCCCGGGGTCACAATTTCAGCAAAAATCTGACTTTTGGCAATTCACTCAAAAATGGTGCCAAACGCTTGCAAATGCTCCCCTGAAAGGTTTGGCAGTCGAAACAGAAGGCTTTTCATCAAAGGACAAGAAATCAGCCCTCAGCAACATAATCGGCGGAAAATATTTTTTGAAAAAATCCCTAAGCCCCGGCGTCACAATTTCAGCAAATATCTGACTTTTGGAAATTCACTCGAAAATGGTGCCAAACGCTTGCAAATGCTCCCCTGAAAGGTTTGGCAGTCGAAACAGAAGGCTTTTCATGAAAGGACAAGAAATCAGCCCTCGATCACTTACCCGGCGGAAAAAGATTTTTTTGAAAAAATTCCTAAGCCCCGGGGTCACAATTTCAGCAAAAATCTGACTTTTGGCAATTCACTCAAAAATGGTGCCAAACGCTTGAAAATGCTCCCCTGAAAGGTTTGGCAGTCGAAACAGAAGGCTTCTCATCAGAGGACAGGAAATCAGCCCTCGATCACTTACCCGGCGGAAAAAGATTTTTTTGAAAAAATCCCTAAGCCCCGGGGTCACAATTTCAGCAAAAATCTGACTTTTGGCAATTCATTCAAAAATGGTTCTGAACGGTTCCAAATTCTCCCCTGAAAGGTTTGGCAGTCGAAACAGAAGGCTTTTTATCACAAGACAAGAAATCAGCCCTCGACCACTTAACCGGCGGAAAAAGATTCTTTTGAAAAAATCCCTAAGCCCCGGGGTCACAATTTCAGCAAAAATCTGACTTTTGGCAATTCACTCAAAAATGGTGCCAAACGCTTGCAAATGCTCCCCTGAAAGGTTTGGCAGTCGAAACAGAAGGCTTTTCATGAAAGGACAAGAAATCAGCCCTCGATCACTTACCCGGCGGAAAAAGATTTTTTTGAAAAAATCCCTAAGCCCCGGGGTCACAATTTCAGCAAAAATCTGACTTTTGGCAATTCACTCAAAAATGGTGCCAAACGCTTGCAAATGCTCCCCTGAAAGGTTTGGCAGTCGAAACAGAAGGCTTCTCATCAAAGGACAGGAAATCAGCCCTCGATCACTTACCCGGCGGAAAAAGATTTTTTTGAAAAAATCCCTAAGCCCCGGGGTCACAATTTCAGCAAAAATCTGACTTTTGGCAATTCATTCAAAAATGGTTCTGAACGGTTCCAAATTCTCCCCTGAAAGGTTTGGCAGTCGAAACAGAAGGCTTTTTATCACAAGACAAGAAATCAGCCCTCGACCACTTAACCGGCGGAAAAAGATTCTTTTGAAAAAATCCCTAAGCCCCGGGGTCACAATTTCAGCAAAAATCTGACTTTTGGCAATTCACTCAAAAATGGTGCCAAACGCTTGCAAATGCTCCCCTGAAAGGTTTGGCAGTCGAAACAGAAGGCTTTTCATGAAAGGACAAGAAATCAGCCCTCGATCACTTACCCGGCGGAAAAAGATTTTTTTGAAAAAATCCCTAAGCCCCGGGGTCACAATTTCAGCAAAAATCTGACTCTTGGCAATTCACTCAAAAATGGTGCCAAACGCTTGCAAATGCTCCCCTGAAAGGTTTGGCAGTCGAAACGGAAGGCTTTTCATCAAAGGACAAGAAATCAGCCCTCAGCAACATAATCGGCGGAAAATATTTTTTGAAAAAATCCCTAAGCCCCGGCGTAACAATTTCAGCAAAAATCTGACTTTTGGAAATTCACTCGAAAATGGTGCCAAACGCTTGCAAATGCTCCCCTGAAAGGTTTGGCAGACGAAACAGAAGGCTTTCATCAAAGGACAAGAAATCAGCCCTCGATCACTTACCCGGCGGAAAAAGATTTTTTTGAAGAAATCCCTAAGCCCCGGGGTCACAATTTCAGGAAAAATCTGACTTTTGGCAATTCATTCAAAAATGGTGCCAAACGCTTGCAAATGCTCCCCTGAAAGGTTTGGCAGACGAAACATAAGGCTTTTCATCAAAGGACAAGAAATCAGCCCTCGATCACTTACCCGGCGGAAAAAGATTTTTTTGAAAAAATCCCTAAGCCCCGGGGTCACAATTTCAGCAAAAATCTGACTTTTGGCAATTCATTCAAAAATGGTTCTGAACGGTTCCAAATTCTCCCCTGAAAGGTTTGGCAGTCGAAACAGAAGGCTTTTTATCACAAGACAAGAAATCAGCCCTCGACCACTTAACCGGTGGAAAAAGATTTTTTTGAAAAAATCCCTAAGCCCCGGGGTCACAATTTCAGCAAAAATCTGACTTTTGGCAATTCACTCAAAAATGGTGCCAAACGCTTGCAAATGCTCCCCTGAAAGGTTTGGCCATCGAAACAGAAGGCTTTTTATCATAGGACAAGAAATCAGCCCTCGACCACTTAACCGGCGGAAATAGATTTTTTTGAAAAAATCCCTAAGCCCCGGGGTCACAATTTCAGGAAAAATCTGACTTTTGGCAATTCACTCAAAAATGGTGCCAAACGCTTGAAAATGCTCCCCTGAAAGGTTTGGCAGTAGAAACAGAAGGCTTTTCATCAAAGGACAAGAAATCAGCCCTCGATCACTTACCCGGCGGAAAAAGATTTTTTTGAAAAAATCCCTAAGCCCCGGGGTCACAATTTCAGCAAAAATCTGACTTTTGGCAATTCATTCAAAAATGGTTCTGAACGGTTCCAAATGCTCCCCTGAAAGTTTTGGCAGTCGAAACAGAAGGCTTTTCATGAAAGGACAAGAAATCAGCCCTCGATCACTTACCCGGCGGAAAAAGATTTTTTTGAAAAAATCCCTAAGCCCCGGGGTCACAATTTCAGCAAAAATCTGACTTTTGGCAATTCACTCAAAAATGGTGCCAAACGCTTGCAAATGCTCCCCTGAAAGGTTTGGCAGTCGAAACGGAAGGCTTTTCATCAAAGGACAAGAAATCAGCCCTCAGCAACATAACCGGCGGAAAAAGATTTTTTTGACAAAATCCCTAAGCCCCGGGGTTTCAATTTCAGCAAAAATCTGACTTTTGGCAATTCACTCGAAAATGGTGCCAAACGTTTGCAAATTCTCCCCTGAAAGGTTTGGCAATCGAAACAGAAGGCTTTTTATCACAGGACAAGAAATCAGCCCTCGACCACTTACCCGGCGGAAAAAGATTTTTTTGAAAAAATCCCTAAGCCCCGGGGTCACAATTTCAGCAAAAATCTGACTTTTGGCAATTCACTCAAAAATGGTGCCAAACGCTTGCAAATGCTCCCCTGAAAGGTTTGGCAGTCGAAACAGAAGGCTTTTCATCAAAGGACAAGAAATCAGCCCTCGATCACTTAACCGGCGGAAATAGATTTTTTTGAAAAAATCCCTAAGCCCCGGGGTCACAATTTCAGCAAAAATCTGACTTTTGGCAATTCATTCAAAAATGGTTCTGAACGGTTCCAAATGCTCCCCTGAAAGGTTTGGCAGTCGAAACAGAAGGCTTTTTAACACAAGACAGGAAATCAGCCCTCGACCACTTAACCGGCGGAAATAGATTTTTTTGAAAAAATCCCTAAGCCCCGGGGTCACAATTTAAGCAAATATCTGACTTTTGGAAATTCACTCGAAAATGGTGCCAAACGCTTGCAAATGCTCCCCTGAAAGGTTTGGCAGTCGAAACAGAAGGCTTTTTATCACAGGACAAGAAATCAGCCCTCGATCACTTACCCGGTGGAAAAAGATTTTTTTGAAAAAATCCCTAAGCCCCGGGGTCACAATTTCAGCAAAAATCTGACTTTTGGCAATTCACTCAAAAATGGTGCCAAACGTTTGCAAATGCTCCCCCGAAAGGTTTGGCAATCGAAACAGAAGGCTTTTTATCACAGGACAAGAAATCAGCCCTCGACCACTTACCCGGCGGAAAAAGATTTTTTTGAAAAAATCCCTAAGCCCCGGGGTCACAATTTCAGCAAAAATCTGACTTTTGGCAATTCACTCAAAAATGGTGCCAAACGTTTGCAAATGCTCCCCTGAAAGGTTTGGCAATCGAAACAGAAGGCTTTTTATCACAGGACAAGAAATCAGCCCTCAGCAACATAACCGGCGGAAAATATTTTTTGAAAAAATCCCTAAGCCCCGGCGTCACAATTTCAGCAAAAATCTGACTTTTGGCAATTCACTCAAAAATGGTGCCAAACGCTTGCAAATGCTCCCCTGAAAGGTTTGGCAGTCGAAACGGAAGGCTTTTCATCAAAGGACAAGAAATCAGCCCTCAGCAACATAACCGGTGGAAAAAGATTTTTTTTGAAAAAATCCCTAAGCCCCGGGGTCACAATTTCAGCAAAAATCTGACTTTTGGCAATTCACTCAAAAATGGTGCCAAACGCTTGCAAATGCTCCCCTGAAAGGTTTGGCAGTCGAAACAGAAGGCTTTTCATCAAAGGACAAGAAATCAGCCCTCGATCACTTAACCGGCGGAAATAGATTTTTTTGAAAAAATCCCTAAGCCCCGGGGTCACAATTTCAGCAAAAATCTGACTTTTGGCAATTCATTCAAAAATGGTTCTGAACGGTTCCAAATGCTCCCCTGAAAGGTTTGGCAGTCGAAACAGAAGGCTTTTTATCACAAGACAGGAAATCAGCCCTCGACCACTTAACCGGCGGAAATAGATTTTTTTGAAAAAATCCCTAAGCCCCGGGGTCACAATTTCAGCAAAAATCTGACTTTTGGCACTTCATTCAAAAATGGTGCCAAACGTTTGCAAATGCTCCCCTGAAAGGTTTGGCAATCGAAACAGAAGGCTTTTTATCACAGGACAAGAAATCAGCCCTCAGCAACATAACCGGCGGAAAATATTTTTTGAAAAAATCCCTAAGCCCCGGGGTCACAATTTAAGCAAATATCTGACTTTTGGAAATTCACTCGAAAATGGTGCCAAACGCTTGCAAATGCTCCCCTGAAAGGTTTGGCAGTCGAAACAGAAGGCTTTTAATGAAAGGACAAGAAATCAGCCCTCGATCACTTACCCGGCGGAAAAAGATTTTTTTGAAAAAATCCCTAAGCCCCGGGGTGACAATTTCAGCAAAAATCTGACTTTTGGCAATTCACTCAAAAATGGTGCCAAACGCTTGCAAATGCTCCCCTGAAAGGTTTGGCAGTCGAAACGGAAGGCTTTTCATCAAAGGACAAGAAATCAGCCCTCGATCACTTAACCGTTGGAAAAAGATTTTTTTGAAAAAATCCCTAAGCCCCGGGGTCACAATTTCAATAAAAATCTGACTTTTGGCAATTCACTCAAAAATGGTGCCAAACGCTTGCAAATGCTCTCCCAAAATGTCTGGCAATCGAAACAGAAGGCTTTTTATCACAGGACAAGAAATCAGCCCTCAGTAACATAACCGGCGGAAAATATTTTTTGAAAAAATCCTTAAGCCCCGGGGTCACAATTTAAGCAAATATCTGACTTTTGGAAATTCACTCGAAAATGGTGCCAAACGCTTGCAAATGCTCCCCTGAAAGGTTTGGCAGTCGAAATAGAAGGCTTTTCATGAAAGGACAAGAAATCAGCCCTCGATCATTTACCCGGCGGAAAAAGATTTTTTTGAAAAAATCCCTAAGCCCCGGGGTCACAATTTAAGCAAATATCTGACTTTTGGAAATTCACTCGAAAATGGTGCCAAACGCTTGCAAATGCTCCCCTGAAAGGTTTGGCAGTCGAAACAGAAGGCTTTTCATCAAAGGACAAGAAATCAGCCCTCGATCACTTAACCGGCGGAAATAGATTTTTTTGAAAAAATCCCTAAGCCCCGGGGTCACAATTTCAGCAAAAATCTGACTTTTGGCAATTCATTCAAAAATGGTTCTGAACGGTTCCAAATGCTCCCCTGAAAGGTTTGGCAGTCGAAACAGAAGGCTTTTTATCACAAGACAGGAAATCAGCCCTCGACCACTTAACCGGCGGAAATAGATTTTTTTGAAAAAATCCCTAAGCCCCGGGGTCACAATTTCAGCAAAAATCTGACTTTTGGCAATTCATTCAAATATGGTGCCAAACGTTTGCAAATGCTCCCCTGAAAGGTTTGGCAATCGAAACAGAAGGCTTTTTATCACAGGACAAGAAATCAGCCCTCAGCAACATAACCGGCGGAAAATATTTTTTGAAAAAATCCCTAAGCCCCGGGGTCACAATTTAAGCAAATATCTGACTTTTGGAAATTCACTCGAAAATGGTTCCAAACGCTTGCAAATGCTCCCCTGAAAGGTTTGGCAGTCGAAACAGAAGGCTTTTCATCAAAGGACAAGAAATCAGCCCTCGATCACTTAACCGGCGGAAATAGATTTTTTTGAAAAAATCCCTAAGCCCCGGGGTCACAATTTCAGCAAAAATCTGACTTTTGGCAATTCATTCAAAAATGGTTCTGAACGGTTCCAAATGCTCCCCTGAAAGGTTTGGCAGTCGAAACAGAAGGCTTTTTATCACAAGACAGGAAATCAGCCCTCGACCACTTAACCGGCGGAAATAGATTTTTTTGAAAAAATCCCTAAGCCCCGGGGTCACAATTTCAGCAAAAATCTGACTTTTGGCAATTCATTCAAAAATGGTGCCAAACGTTTGCAAATGCTCCCCTGAAAGGTTTGGCAGTCGAAACGGAAGGCTTTTCATCAAAGGACAAGAAATCAGCCCTCGATCACTTAACCGGTGGAAAAAGATTTTTTTGAAAAAATCCCTAAGCCCCGGGGTCACAATTTCAATAAAAATCTGACTTTTGGCAATTCACTCAAAAATGGTGCCAAACGCTTGCAAATGCTCTCCCAAAATGTTTGGCAATCGAAACAGAAGGCTTTTTATCACAGGACAAGAAATCAGCCCTGGAGCACTTACCCGGCGGAAAAAGATTTTTTTGAAAAAATCCCTAAGCCCCGGGGTCACAATTTCAGCAAAAATCTGACTTTTGGCAATTCACTCAAAAATGGTGCCAAACGCTTGCAAATGCTCCCCTGAAAGGTTTGGCAGTCGAAACGGAAGGCTTTTCATCAAAGGACAAGAAATCAACCCTCAGCAACATAACCGGCGGAAAATCTTTTTTGAAAAAATCCCTAAGCCCCGGGGTCACAATTTCAGCAAAAGTCTGACTTTTGGCAATTCATTGAAAAATGGTTCCAAACGCTTGCAAATGCTCCCCTGAAAGGTTTGGCAGTCGAAACAGAAGGCTTTTCATCAAAGGACAAGAAATCAGCCGTGAGCAACATAACCGGCGGAAAATATTTTTTGAAAAAATCCCTAAGCACCGGGGTCACAATTTCAGCAAAAATCTGACTTTTGGCAATTCACTCAAAAATGGTGCCAAACGCTTGCAAATGCTCCACTGAAAGGTTTGGCAGTCGAAACAGAAGGCTTTTCATCAAAGGACAAGAAATCAGCCCTCAGCAACATAAACGGCGGAAAATCTTTTTTGAAAAAATCCCTAAGCCCCGGGGTCACAATTTCAGCAAAAGTCTGACTTTTGGCAATTCACTGAAAAATGGTTCCAAACGCTTGCAAATGCTCCCCTGAAAGGTTTGGCAGTCGAAACAGAAGGCTTTTAATGAAAGGACAAGAAATCAGCCCTCGATCACTTACCCGGCGGAAAAAGATTTTTTTGAAAAAATCCCTAAGCCCCGGGGTCACAATTTCAGCAAAAATCTGACTTTTGGCAATTCACTCAAAAATGGTGCCAAACGCTTGCAAATGCTCCCCTGAAAGGTTTGGCAGTCGAAACGGAAGGCTTTTCATCAAAGGACAAGAAATCAGCCCTCGATCACTTAACCGGTGGAAAAAGATTTTTTTGAAAAAATCCCTAAGCCCCGGGGTCACAATTTCAATAAAAATCTGACTTTTGGCAAATCACTCAAAAATGGTGCCAAACGCTTGCAAATGCTCTCCCAAAATGTTTGGCAATCGAAACAGAAGGCTTTTTATCACAGGACAAGAAATCAGCCCTCAGTAACATAACCGGCGGAAAATATTTTTTGAAAAAATCCTTAAGCCCCGGGGTCACAATTTAAGCAAATATCTGACTTTTGGAAATTCACTCGAAAATGGTGCCAAACGCTTGCAAATGCTCCCCTGAAAGGTTTGGCAGTCGAAATAGAAGGCTTTTCATGAAAGGACAAGAAATCAGCCCTCGATCATTTACCCGGCGGAAAAAGATTTTTTTGAAAAAATCCCTAAGCCCCGGGGTCACAATTTCAGCAAAAATCTGACTTTTGGCAATTCACTCAAAAATGGTGCCAAACGCTTGCAAATGCTCCCCTGAAAGGTTTGGCAGTCGAAACAGAAGGCTTTTCATCAAAGGACAAGAAATCAGCCCTCGATCACTTAACCGGCGGAAATAGATTTTTTTGAAAAAATCCCTAAGCCCCAGGGTCACAATTTCAGCAAAAATCTGACTTTTGGCAATTCATTCAAAAATGGTTCTGAACGGTTCCAAATGCTCCCCTGAAAGGTTTGGCAGTCGAAACAGAAGGCTTTTTATCACAAGACAGGAAATCAGCCCTCGACCACTTAACCGGCGGAAATAGATTTTTTTGAAAAAATCCCTAAGCCCCGGGGTCACAATTTCAGCAAAAATCTGACTTTTGGCAATTCATTCAAAAATGGTGCCAAACGTTTGCAAATGCTCCCCTGAAAGGTTTGGCAATCGAAACAGAAGGCTTTTTATCACAGGACAAGAAATCAGCCCTCAGCAACATAACCGGCGGAAAATATTTTTTGAAAAAATCCCTAAGCCCCGGGGTCACAATTTAAGCAAATATCTGACTTTTGGAAATTCACTCGAAAATGGTGCCAAACGCTTGCAAATGCTCCCCTGAAAGGTTTGGCAGTCGAAACAGAAGGCTTTTAATGAAAGGACAAGAAATCAGCCCTCGATCACTTACCCGGCGGAAAAAGATTTTTTTGAAAAAATCCCTAAGCCCCGGGGTCACAATTTCAGCAAAAATCTGACTTTTGGCAATTCACTCAAAAATGGTGCCAAACGCTTGCAAATGCTCCCCTGAAAGGTTTGGCAGTCGAAACGGAAGGCTTTTCATCAAAGGACAAGAAATCAGCCCTCGATCACTTAACCGGTGGAAAAAGATTTTTTTGAAAAAATCCCTAAGCCCCGGGGTCACAATTTCAATAAAAATCTGACTTTTGGCAATTCACTCAAAAATGGTGCCAAACGCTTGCAAATGCTCTCCCAAAATGTTTGGCAATCGAAACAGAAGGCTTTTTATCACAGGACAAGAAATCAGCCCTCGATCACTTAACCGGCGGAAATAGATTTTTTTGAAAAAATCCCTAAGCCCCGGGGTCACAATTTCAGCAAAAATCTGACTTTTGGCAATTCATTCAAAAATGGTTCTGAACGGTTCCAAATGCTCCCCTGAAAGGTTTGGCAGTCGAAACAGAAGGCTTTTTATCACAAGACAGGAAATCAGCCCTCGACCACTTAACCGGCGGAAATAGATTTTTTTGAAAAAATCCCTAAGCCCCGGGGTCACAATTTCAGCAAAAATCTGACTTTTGGCAATTCATTCAAAAATGGTGCCAAACGTTTGCAAATGCTCCCCTGAAAGGTTTGGCAATCGAAGCAGAAGGCTTTTTATCACAGGACAAGAAATCAGCCCTCAGGAACATAACCGGCGGAAAATATTTTTTGAAAAAATCCCTAAGCCCCGGGGTCACAATTTAAACAAATATCTGACTTTTGGAAATTCACTCGAAAATGGTGCCAAACGCTTGCAAATGCTCCCCTGAAAGGTTTGGCAGTCGAAACAGAAGGCTTTTCATGAAAGGACAAGAAATCAGCCCTCGATCACTTACCCGGCGGAAAAAGATTTTTTTGAAAAAATCCCTAAGCCCCGGGGTCACAATTTCAGCAAAAATCTGACTTTTGGCAATTCACTCAAAAATGGTGCCAAACGCTTGCAAATGCTCCCCTGAAAGGTTTGGCAGTCGAAACAGAAGGCTTTTCATGAAAGGACAAGAAATCAGCCCTCGATCACTTACCCGGCGGAAAAAGATTTTTTGAAAAAATCCCTAAGCCCCGGGGTCACAATTTCAGCAAAAATCTGACTTTTGCCAATTCACTCAAAAATGGTGCCAAACGCTTGCAAATGCTCCCCTGAAAGGTTTGGCAGTCGAAACAGAAGGCTTTTCATCAAAGGACAAGAAATCAGCCCTCGATCACTTACCCGGCGGAAAAAGATTTTTTTGAAAAAATCCCTAAGCCCCGGGGTCACAATTTCAGCAAAAATCTGACTTTTGGCAATTCACTCAAAAATGGTGGCAAACGCTTGCAAATGCTCCCCTGAAAGGTTTGGCAGTTGAATCAGAAGGCTTTTTATCAAACAACAAGAAATCAGTTTTCAGCAACATAACCGGCGGAAAATATTTTTTGAAAAAATCCCTAAGCCCCGGGGTCACAATTTCAGCAAAAATCTGACTTTTGGCAATTCACTCAAAAATGGTTCTGAAGAGTTGCAAATGCTCCCCTGAAAGGTTTGGCAGTCAAAACAGAAGGCTTTTCATCAAAAGACAAGAAATCAGCCCTCGATTACTTAACTGGCGGAAAAAGATTTTTTGGAAAAAATTCCTAAGCCCCAGTGTCACAATTTCAGCAAAAATCTGACTTTTGGCAATACACTCAAAAATGGTGCCAAACGCTTGCAAATGCTCCCCTGAAAGGTTTGGCAGTCGAAACAGAAGGCTTTTCATCAAAGGACAAGAAATTAACCCTCAGCAACATAACCGGCGGAAAATCTTTTTTGAAAAAATCCCTAAGCCCCGGGGTCACAATTTCAGCAAAAGTCTGACTTTTGGCAATTCACTGAAAAATGGTTCCAAACGCTTGCAAATGCTCCCCTGAAAGGTTTGGCAGTCGAAACAGAAGGCTTTTCATCAAAGGACAAGAAATCAGCCGTGAGCAACATAACCGGCGGAAAATATTTTTTGAAAAAATCCCTAAGCACCGGGGTCACAATTTCAGCAAAAATCTGACTTTTGGCAATTCACTCAAAAATGGTGCCAAACGCTTGCAAATGCTCCACTGAAAGGTTTGGCAGTCGAAACAGAAGGCTTTTCATCAAAGGACAAGAAATCAGCCCTCAGCAACATAAACGGCGGAAAATCTTTTTTGAAAAAATCCCTAAGCCCCGGGGTCACAATTTCAGCAAAAATCTGACTTTTTTCAATTCACTCAAAAATGGTGCCAAACGCTTGCAAATGCTCCCCTGAAAGGTTTGGCAGTCGAAACAGAAGGCTTTTCATCAAAGGACAAGAAATCAGCCGTGAGCAACATAACCGGCGGAAAATATTTTTTGAAAAAATCCCTAAGCACCGGGGTCACAATTTCAGCAAAAATCTGACTTTTGGCAATTCACTCAAAAATGGTGCCAAACGCTTGCAAATGCTCCCCTGAAAGGTTAGGCAGTCGAAACAGAAGGCTTTTCATCAAAGGACAAGAATTCAGCCCTCAATCACTTAACCGGCGGAAAAAGATTTTTTTGAAAAAATCCCTAAGCCCCGGGGTCACAATTTCAGCAAAAATCTGACTTTTTTCAATTCACTCAAAAATGGTGCCAAACGCTTGCAAATGCTCCCCTGAAAGGTTTGGCAGTCGAAACAGAAGGCTTTTCATCAAAGGACAAGAAATCAGCCCTCGATCACTTACCCGGCGGAAAAAGATTTTTTTGAAAAAATCCGTAAGCCCCGGGGTCACAATTTCAGCAAAAATCTGACTTTTGGAAATTCATTCAAAAATGGTGCCAAACGCTTGCAAATGCTCCCCTGAAAGGTTTGACAGTCGAAACAGAAGGCTTTTCATCAAAGGACAAGAAATCAGCCCTCGATCACTTAACCGGCGGAAAAAGATTTTTTTGAAAAAATCCCTAAGCCCCGGGGGGGGCCAATTTCAGCAAAAATCTGACTTTTGGCAATTCATTCAAAAATGGTGCCAAACGCTTGTAAATGCTCTCCTAAAAGGTTTGGCAGTCGAATCAGAAGGCTTTTCATCAAACAACAAGAAATCAGCCCTCAGCAACATAACCGGCAGAAAATATTTTTTGAAAAAATCCCTAAGCCCCGGGGTCACAATTTCAGCAAAAATCTGACTTTTGGCGATTCATTCAAAAATGGTTCTGAACGGTTGCAAATGCTCCCCTGAAAGGTTTGGCAGTCGAAACAGAAGGCTTTTTATCACAAGACAAGAAATCAGCCCTCGACCACTTAACCGGGGGAAAAAGATTTTTTTGAAAAAATCCCTAAGCCCCGGGGTCACAATTTCAGCAAAAATCTGACTTTTTGCAATTCACTCAAAAATGGTGCCAAACGTTTGCAAATGCTCCCCTCAAATGTTTGGCCATCGAAACAGAAGGCTTTTTATCACAGGACAAGAAATCAGCCCTCGACCACTTAACCGGCGGAAATAGATTTTTTTGAAAAAAATCCCTAAGCCCCGGGGTCACAATTTCAGCAAAAATCTGACTTTTGGCAATTCATTCAAAAATGGTGCCAAACGTTTGCAAATGCTCCCCTCAAATGTTTGGCCATCGAAACAGAAGGCTTTTTATCACAGGACAAGAAATCAGCCCTCGACCACTTAACCGGCGGAAATAGATTTTTTTGAAAAAAATCCCTAAGCCCCGGGGTCACAATTTCAGCAAAAATCTGACTTTTGGCAATTCATTCAAAAATGGTGCCAAACGTTTGCAAATGCTCCCCTCAAATGTTTGGCCATCGAAACAGAAGGCTTTTTATCACAGGACAAGAAATCAGCCCTCGACCACTTAACCGGCGGAAATAGATTTTTTTGAAAAAAATCCCTAAGCCCCGGGGTCACAATTTCAGCAAAAATCTGACTTTTGGCAATTCATTCAAAAATGGTGCCAAACGTTTGCAAATGCTCCATGGAAAGGTTTGGCAATCGAAACAGAAGGCTTTTCATCAAAGGACAAGAAATCAGCCGTGAGCAACATAAGCGGCGGAAAATATTTTTTGAAAAAATCCCTAAGCACCGGGGGTCACAATTTCAGCAAAAATCTGACTTTTGGCAATTCACTCAAAAATGGTGCCAAACGCTTGCAAATTCTCCCTGAAAGGTGAGGCAGTCGAAACAGAAGGCTTTTCATCAAAGGACAAGAATTCAGCCCTCAATCACTTAACCGGCGGAAAAAGATTTTTTTGAAAAAATCCCTAAGCCCCGGGGTCACAATTTCAGCAAAAATCTGACTTTTGGCAATTCACTCAAAAATGGTGCCAAACGCTTGCAAATGCTCCCCTGAAAGGTTTGGCAGTCGAAACAGAAGGCTTTTCATCACAAGACAAGAAATCAGCCCTCGACCACTTAACCGGCGGAAAGATTTTTTTGAAAAAATCCCTAAGTCCCGGGGTCACAATTTCAGCAAAAATCTGACTTTTGGCAATTCACTCAAAAATGGTGCCAAACGCTTGCAAATGCTCCCCTGAAAGGTTTGTTCAGTCGAAACAGAAGGCTTTTCATCAAAGGACAAGAAATCAGCCCTCGATCACTTACCCGGCGGAAAAAGATTTTTTTGAAAAAATCCGTAAGCCCCGGGGTCACAATTTCAGCAAAAATTCTGACTTTTTTCAATTCACTCAAAAATGGTGCCAAACGCTTGCAAATGCTCCCCTGAAAGGTTTGGCAGTCGAAACAGAAGGCTTTTCATGAAAGGACAAGAAATCAGCCCTCGATCACCTACCCGGCGGAAAATCTTTTTTGAAAAAATCCCTAAGCCCCGGGGTGACAATTTCAGCAATAATCTGACTTTTGGCAATTCACTCAAAAATGGTGCCAAACGCTTGCAAATGCTCTCCCAAAATGTTTGGCAATCGAAACACAAGGCTTTTTATGACAGGACAAGAAATCAGCCCTCGACCACTTACCCGGCGGAAAAAGATTTTTTTGAAAAAAATCCCTAAGCCCCGGGGTGACAATTTCAGCAAACATCTGACTTTTGGCAATTCACTCAAAAATGGTGCCAAACGCTTGCAAATGCTCCCCTGAAAGGTTTGGCAGTCGAAACAGAAGGCTTTTCATCACAAGACAAGAAATCAGCCCTCGACCACTTAACCGGCGGAAAAAGTTTTTTTTGAAAAAATCCGTAAGCCCCGGGGTCACAATTTCAGCAAAAATCTGACTTTTTTCAATTCACTCAAAAATGGTGCCAAACGCTTGCAAATGCACCACTGAAAGGTTTGGCAGTCGAAACGGAAGGTTTTTCATCAAAGGACAAGAAATCAGCCCTCAGCAACATAACCGGCGGAAAATATTTTTTGAAAAAATCCCTAAGCCCTGGGGTCACAATTTCAGCAAAAATCTGACTTTTGGAAATTCATTCAAAAATGGTGCCAAACGCTTGCAAATGCTCCCTTGAAAGGTTTGACAGTCGAAACAGAAGGCTTTTCATCAAAGGACAAGAAATCAGCCCTCCATCACTTAACCGGCGGAAAAAGATTTTTTTGAAAAAATCCCTAAGCCCCGGGGGGGCCAATTTCAGCAAAAATCTGACTTTTGGCAATTCATTCAAAAATGGTGCCAAACGCTTGTAAATGCTCTCCTGAAAGGTTTGGCAGTCGAATCAGAAGGCTTTTCATCAAACAACAAGAAATCAGCCCACAGCAACTTAACCGGCGGAAAAAGATTTTTTTGAAAAAATCCCTAAGCCCCGGGGTCACAATTTCAGCAAAAATCTGACTTTTGGCAATTCACTCAAAAATGGTGCCAAACGCTTGAAAATGCTCCCCTGAAAGGTTTGGCAGTCGAAACAGAAGGCTTTTCATCAAAGGACAAGAAATCAGCCCTCGATCACTTACCCGGCGGAAAAAGATTTTTTTGAAAAAATCCGGAAGCCCCGGGGTGACAATTTCAGCAAAAATCTGACTTTTGGCAATTCACTCAAAAATGGTGCCAAACGCTTGCAAATGCTCCCCTGAAAGGTTTGGCAGTCGAAACGGAAGGTTTTTCATCAAAGGACAAGAAATCAGCCCTCAGCAACATAACCGGCGGAAAATATTTTTTGAAAAAATCCCTAAGCCCCGGGGTCACAATTTCAGCCAAAATCTGACTTCTGGAAATTAATTCAAAAATGGTGCCAAACGCTTGCAAATGCTCCCCTGAAAGGTTTGACAGTCGAAACAGAAGGCTTTTCATCAAAGGACAAGAAATCAGCCCTCGACCACTTAACCGGCGGAAAAACATTTTATTGAAAAATTCCCTAAGCCCCGGGGTCACAATTTCAGCAAAAATATGACTTTTGGCAATTCACTCAAAAATGGTGCCAAACGTTTGCAAATGCTCCCCTGAAATGTTTGGCAGTCGAAACAGAAGGCTTTTCATCACAAGACAAGAAATCAGCCCTCGACCACTTAACCGGCGGAAAAAGTTTTTTTTTAAAAAATCCCTAAGCTCCGGGGTCACAATTTCAGCAAAAATCTGACTTTTGGCAATTCACTCAAAAATGGTGCCAAACGCTTGCAAATGCTCCCCTGAAAGGTTTGGCAGTCGAAACAGAAGGCTTTTCATCAAAGGACAAGAAATCAGCCCTCGATCACTTACCCGGCGGAAAAAGATTTTTTTGAAAAAATCCGTAAGCCCCGGGGTCACAATTTCAGCAAAAATCTGACTTTTTTCAATTCACTCAAAAATGGTGCCAAACGCTTGCAAATGCTCCACTGAAAGGTTTTGGCAGTCGAAAAGGAAGGTTTTTCATCAAAGGACAAGAAATCAGCCCTCAGCAACATAACCGGCGGAAAATATTTTTTGAAAAAATCCCTAAGCCCCGGGGTCACAATTCAGCCAAAATCTGACTTCTGGAAATTAATTCAAAAATGGTGCCAAACGCTTGCAAATGCTCCCCTGAAAGGTTTGACAGTCGAAACAGAAGGCTTTTCATCAAAGGACAAGAAATCAGCCCTCGACCACTTAACCGGCGGAAAAACATTTTATTGAAAAATTCCCTAAGCCCCGGGGTCACAATTTCAGCAAAAATATGACTTTTGGCAATTCACTCAAAAATGGTGCCAAACGTTTGCAAATGCTCCCCTGAAATGTTTAGCCATCGAAACAGAAGGCTTTTTATCACAGGACAAGAAATCAGCCCTCGACCACTTAACCGGCGCAAATAGATTTTTTTGAAAAAATCCCTAAGCCCCGGGGTCACAATTTCAGCAAAAATCTGACTTTTGGCAATTCATTCAAAAATGGTGCCAAACGTTTGCAAATGCTCCCCTGAAAGGTTTGGCAATCGAAACAGAAGGCTTTTTATCACAGGACAAGAAATCAGCCCCCAGCAACATAACCGGCGGAAAATCTTTTTTGAAAAAATCCCTAAGCCCCGGGGTGACAATTTCAGCAAAAATCTGACTTTTGGAAATTCATTCAAAAATGGTGCCAAACGCTTGCAAATGCTCCCCTGAAAGGTTTGACAGTCGAAACAGAAGGCTTTTCATCAAAGGACAAGAAATCAGCCCTCGACCACTTAACCGGCGGAAAAACATTTTATTGAAAAATTCCCTAAGCCCCGGGGTCACAATTTCAGCAAAAATATGACTTTTGGCAATTCACTCAAAAATGGTGCCAAACGCTTGCAAATGCTCCCCTGAAATGTTTAGCCATCGAAACAGAAGGCTTTTTATCACAGGACAAGAAATCAGCCCTCGACCACTTAACCGGCGCAAATAGATTTTTTTGAAAAAATCCCTAAGCCCCGGGTTCACAATTTCAGCAAAAAATCTGACTTTTGGCAATTCATTCAAAAATGGTGCCAAACGTTTGCAAATGCTCCCCTGAAAGGTTTGGCAATCAAAATAGAAGGCTGTTTATCACAGGACAAGAAATCAGCCCTCAGCAACATAACCGGCGGAAAATCTGTTTTGAAAAATTCCCTAAGCCCCGTGGTGACAATTTCAGCAAAAATCTGACTTTTGGCAATTCATTCAAAAATGGTGCCAAACGCTTGCAAATGCTCCCCTGAAAGGTTTGGCAGTCGAAACAGAAGGCTTTTCATCAAAGGACAAGAAATCAGCCCTCGATCACTTACCCGGCGGAAAAAGATTTTATTGAAAAATTCCCTAAGCCCCGGGGTCACAATTTCAGCAAAAATCTGACTTTTGGCAATTCACTCAAAAATGGTGCCAAACGCTTGCAAATGCTAACCTGAAAGGTTTGGCAGTCGAAACAGAAGGCTTTTCATCACAAGACAAGAAATCAGCCCTCGACCACTTAACCGGCGGTAAAAGATTTTTTTGAAAAAATCCCTAAGCTCCGGGGTCACAATTTCAGCAAAAATCTGACTTTTGGCAATTCATTCAAAAATGGTGCCAAACGCTTGCAAATGCTCCCCTGAAAGGTTAGGCAGTCGAAACAGAAGGCTTTTCATCAAGGGACAAGAAATCAGCCCTCGATCACTTAACCGGCGGAAAAAGATTTTTTTCAAAAAATCCCTAAGCCCCGGGGTCACAATTTCAGCAAAAATCTGACTTTTGGCAATTAACTCAAAAATGGTGCCAAACGCTTGCAAATGCTCTCCCAAAATGTTTGGCAATCGAAACAGAAGGCTTTTTATCACAGGACAAGAAATCAGCCCTGGAGCACTTACCCGGCAGAAAAAGATTTTTTTGAAAAAATCCCTAAGCCCCGGGGTCACAATTTCAGCAAAAATCTGACTTTTGGCAATTCACTCAAAAATGGTGCCAAACGCTTGCAAATGCTACCCTGAAAGGTTTGGCAGTCGAAACAGAAGGCTTTTCATCAAAGGACAAGAAATCAGCCCTCAGCAACATAACCGGCGGAAAATATTTTTTGAAAAAATCCCTAAGCCCCGGGTTCACAATTTAAGCAAATATCTGACTTTTGGCAATTCACTCAAAAATGGTGCCAAACGCTTGCAAGTGCTCTCCTGAAATGTTTGGCAGTCGAATCAGAAGGCTTTTCATCAAACAATAAGAAATCAGCCCTCAGCAACATAACCAGTGCAAAACATTTTTGGAAAAAATCCCTAAGCCCCGGGGTCACAATTTCAGCAAACATCTGACTTTTGGAAATTGATTCAAAAATGGTGCCAAACGCTTGCAAATGCTCCCCTGAAAGGTTTGACAGTCGAAACAGAAGGCTTTTCATCAAAGGACAAGAAATCAGCCCTCGATCACTTAACCGGCGGAAAAAGATTTTTTCGAAAAAATCCCTAAGTCCCAGGGTGACAATTTCAGCAAAAATCTGACTTTTGGCAATTCACTCAAAAATGGTGTCAAACGCTTGCAAATGCTCTCCCAAAATGTTTGGCAATCGAAACAGAAGGCTTTTTATCACAGGACAAGAAATCAGCCCTCGACCACTTACTCGGCGGAAAAAGATTTTTTTGAAAAAATCCCTAAGCCCCGGGGTCACAATTTCAGCAAAAATCTGACTTTTGGCAATTCACTCAAAAAGGGTGCCAAACGCTTTCAAATGCTCTCCTAAAATGTTTGGCAATCGAAGCAGAAGGCTTTTTATCACAGGACAAGAAATCAGCCCTCGACCACTTACCCGGCGGAAAAAGATTTTTTAGAAAAATCCCTAAGCCCCGGGGTCACAATTTCAGCAAAAATCGGACTTTTGGCAATTCACTCAAAAATGGTGCCAAACGCTTGCAAATGCTCCCCTGAAAGGTTTGGCAGTCGAAACAGAAGGCTTTTCATCAAAGGACAAGAAATCAGCCGTCAGCAACATAAACGGCGGAAAATATTTTTTGAAAAAATCCCTAAGCCCCGGGGTCACAATTTCAGCAAAAATCTGACTTTTGGAAATTCATTCAAAAATGGTGCCAAACGCTTGCAAATGCTCCCCTGAAAGGTTAGGCAGTCGAAACAGAAGGCTTTTCATCAAAGGACAAGAAATCAGCCCTCGATCACTTAACCGGCGGAAAAAGATTTTTTCCAAAAATCCCTAAGCGCCGGGGTCACAATTTCAGCAAAAATCTGACTTTTTGCAATTCACTCAAAAATGGTGCCAAACGCTTGCAAATGCTCTCCCAAAATGTTTGGCAATCGAAACAGAAGGCTTTTTATCACAGGACAAGAAATCAGCCCTGGAGCACTTACCCGGCAGAAAAAGATTTTTTTGAAAAAATCCCTAAGCCCCGGGGTCACAATTTCAGCAAAAATCTGACTTTTGGCAATTCACTCAAAAATGGTGCCAAACGCTTGCAAATGCTCTCCTAAAATGTTTGGCAATTGAAGCAGAAGGCTTTTTATCACAGGACAAGAAATCAGCCCTCGACCACTTACCCGGCGGAAAAAGATTTTTTTGAAAAAATCCCTAAGCCCCGGGGTCACAATTTCAGCAAAAATCTGACTTTTGGAAATTCATTCAAAAATGGTGCCAAACGCTTGCAAATGCTCCCCTGAAAGGTTAGGCAGTCGAAACAGAAGGCTTTTCATCAAAGGACAAGAAATCAGCCCTCGATCACTTAACCGGCGGAAAAAGATTTTTTTGAAAAAATCCCTAAGCCCCGGGGTCACAATTTCAGCAAAAATCTGACTTTTGGCAATTCACTCAAAAATGGTGCCAAACGCTTGCAAATGCTCTCCCAAAATGTTTGGCAATCGAAACAGAAGGCTTTTTATCACAGGACAAGAAATCATCCCTGGAGCACTTACCCGGCAGAAAAAGATTTTTTTGAAAAAATCCCTAAGCCCCGGGGTCACAATTTCAGCAAAAATCTGACTTTTGGGAATTCACTCAAAAATCGTGCCAAACGCTTGCAAATGCTACCCTGAAAGGTTTGGCAGTCGAAACAGAAGGCTTTTCATCAAAGGACAAGAAATCAGCCCTCAGCAACATATCCGGCGGAAAATATTTTTTGAAAAAATCCCTAAGCCCCGGGGTCACAATTTCAGCAAAAATCTGACTTTTGGCAATTGATTCAAAAATGGTGCCAAACGCTTGCAAATGCTCCCCTGAAAGGTTTGACAGTCGAAACAGAAGGCTTTTCATCAAAGGACAAGAAATCAGCCCTCGATCACTTAACCGGCGGAAAAAGATTTTTTCGAAAAAATCCCTAAGTCCCAGGGTGACAATTTCAGCAAAAATCTGACTTTTGGCAATTCACTCAAAAATGGTGTCAAACGCTTGCAAATGCTCTCCCAAAATGTTTGGCAATCGAAACAGAAGGCTTTTTATCACAGGACAAGAAATCAGCCCTCGACCACTTACTCGGCGGAAAAAGATTTTTTTGAAAAAATCCCTAAGCCCCGGGGTCACAATTTCAGCAAAAATCTGACTTTTGGCAATTCACTCAAAAAGGGTGCCAAACGCTTTCAAATGCTCTCCTAAAATGTTTGGCAATCGAAGCAGAAGGCTTTTTATCACAGGACAAGAAATCAGCCCTCGACCACTTACCCGGCGGAAAAAGATTTTTTAGAAAAATCCCTAAGCCCCGGGGTCACAATTTCAGCAAAAATCGGACTTTTGGCAATTCACTCAAAAATGGTGCCAAACGCTTGCAAATGCTCCCCTGAAAGGTTTGGCAGTCGAAACAGAAGGCTTTTCATCAAAGGACAAGAAATCAGCCGTCAGCAACATAAACGGCGGAAAATATTTTTTGAAAAAATCCCTAAGCCCCGGGGTCACAATTTCAGCAAAAATCTGACTTTTGGAAATTCATTCAAAAATGGTGCCAAACGCTTGCAAATGCTCCCCTGAAAGGTTAGGCAGTCGAAACAGAAGGCTTTTCATCAAAGGACAAGAAATCAGCCCTCGATCACTTAACCGGCGGAAAAAGATTTTTTCCAAAAATCCCTAAGCGCCGGGGTCACAATTTCAGCAAAAATCTGACTTTTTGCAATTCACTCAAAAATGGTGCCAAACGCTTGCAAATGCTCTCCCAAAATGTTTGGCAATCGAAACAGAAGGCTTTTTATCACAGGACAAGAAATCAGCCCTGGAGCACTTACCCGGCAGAAAAAGATTTTTTTGAAAAAATCCCTAAGCCCCGGGGTCACAATTTCAGCAAAAATCTGACTTTTGGCAATTCACTCAAAAATGGTGCCAAACGCTTGCAAATGCTCTCCTAAAATGTTTGGCAATTGAAGCAGAAGGCTTTTTATCACAGGACAAGAAATCAGCCCTCGACCACTTACCCGGCGGAAAAAGATTTTTTTGAAAAAATCCCTAAGCCCCGGGGTCACAATTTCAGCAAAAATCTGACTTTTGGAAATTCATTCAAAAATGGTGCCAAACGCTTGCAAATGCTCCCCTGAAAGGTTAGGCAGTCGAAACAGAAGGCTTTTCATCAAAGGACAAGAAATCAGCCCTCGATCACTTAACCGGCGGAAAAAGATTTTTTTGAAAAAATCCCTAAGCCCCGGGGTCACAATTTCAGCAAAAATCTGACTTTTGGCAATTCACTCAAAAATGGTGCCAAACGCTTGCAAATGCTCTCCCAAAATGTTTGGCAATCGAAACAGAAGGCTTTTTATCACAGGACAAGAAATCATCCCTGGAGCACTTACCCGGCAGAAAAAGATTTTTTTGAAAAAATCCCTAAGCCCCGGGGTCACAATTTCAGCAAAAATCTGACTTTTGGGAATTCACTCAAAAATCGTGCCAAACGCTTGCAAATGCTACCCTGAAAGGTTTGGCAGTCGAAACAGAAGGCTTTTCATCAAAGGACAAGAAATCAGCCCTCAGCAACATATCCGGCGGAAAATATTTTTTGAAAAAATCCCTAAGCCCCGGGGTCACAATTTCAGCAAAAATCTGACTTTTGGCAATTGACTCAAAAATGGTTCTGAACGGTTGCAAATGCTCCCCTGAAAGGTTTGGCAGTTGAAACAGAAGGCTTTTTATCACAAGACAAGAAATCAGCCCTCGACCACTTAACCGGCGGAAATAGATTTTTTTGAAAAAATCCTTAAGCCCTGGGGTCACAATTTCAGCAAAAATCCGACTTTTGGCAATTCACTCAAAAATGGTGCCAAACGCTTGAAAATGCTCTCCCAAAAATGTTTGGCAATCGAAACAGAAGGCTTTTTATCACAGGACAAGAAATCAGCCCTAGACCACTTACCCGGCGGAAAAAGATTTTTTTGAAAAAATCCCTAAGCCCCGGGGTCACAATTTCAGCAAAAATCTGACTTTTGGCAATTCACTCAAAAATGGTGCCAAACGCTTGCAAATGCTCTCCTAAAATGTTTGGCAATCGAAACAGAAGGCTTTTTATCACAGGACAAGAAATCAGCCCTGGAGCACTTCCCCGGCAGAAAAAGATTTTTTTGAAAAAATCCCTAAGCCCCGGGGTCACAATTTCAGCAAAAATCTGACTTTTGGCAATTCACTCAAAAATGGTGCCAAACGCTTGCAAATGCTCCCCTGAACGGTTTGGCAGTCGAAACAGAAGGCTTTTCATCAAAGGACAAGAAATCAGCCCTCGATCACTTAACCGGCGGAAAAAGATTTTTTTGAAAAAATCCCTTAGCCCCGGGGTGACAATTTCAGGAAAAATCTGACTTTTGGGAATTCACTCAAAAATGGTGCCAAACACTTGCAAATGCTCCCCTGAAAGGTTTGGCAGTCGAAACAGAAGGCTTTTCATCAAAGGACAAGAAATCAGCCCTCAGCAACATAAACGGTGGAAAATATTTTTTGAAAAAATCCCTAAGCCCCGGGGTCACAATTTAAGCAAAAATCTGACTTTTGGCAATTCACTCAAAAATGGTTCTGAACAGTTGCAAATGCCCCCCTGAAAGGTTTGGCAGTTGAAACAGAAGGCTTTTTATCACAAGACAAGAAATCAGCCCTCGACCACTTAACCGGCGGAAAAAGATTTTTTTGAAAAAATCCCTAAGCCCCGGGGTCACAATTTCAGCAGAAATCTGATTTTTGGAAATTCACTCAAAAATGGTGCCAAACGTTTGCAAATGCTCCCCTGAAATGTTTGGCCATCGAAACAGAAGGCTTTTTATCACAAGACAGGAAATCAGCCCTCGACCACTTAACCGGCGGAAATAGATTTTTTTGAAAAAATCCCTAAGCCCCGGGGTCACAATTTCAGCAAAAATCTGACTTTTGGCAATTCATTCAAAAATGGTGCCAAACGTTTGCAAATGCTCCCCTGAAAGGTTTGGCAATCGAAACAGAAGGCTTTTCATCAAAGGACAAGAAATCAGCCCTCAGCAACATAACCGGCGGAAAATATTTTTTGAAAAAATCCCTAAGCCCCGGGGTCACAATTTAAGCAAATATCTGACTTTTGGAAATTCACTCAAAAATGGTGCCAAACGCTTGCAAATGCTCCCCTGAAAGGTTTGGCAGTCGAAACAGAAGGCTTTTCATCAAAGGACAAGAAATCAGCCCTCGATCACTTAACCGGCGGAAATAGATTTTTTTGAAAAAATCCCTAAGCCCCGGGGTCACAATTTCAGCAAAAATCTGACTTTTGGCAATTCATTCAAAAATGGTTCTGAACGGTTCCAAATGCTCCCCTGAAAGGTTTGGCAGTCGAAACAGAAGGCTTTTTATCACAAGACAGGAAATCAGCCCTCGACCACTTAACCGGCGGAAATAGATTTTTTTGAAAAAATCCCTAAGCCCCGGGGTCACAATTTCAGCAAAAATCTGACTTTTGGCAATTCATTCAAAAATGGTGCCAAACGTTTGCAAATGCTCCCCTGAAAGGTTTGGCAATCGAAACAGAAGGCTTTTTATCACAGGACAAGAAATCAGCCCTCAGCAACATAACCGGCGGAAAATATTTTTTGAAAAAATCCCTAAGCCCCGGGGTCACAATTTAAGCAAATATCTGACTTTTGGAAATTCACTCGAAAATGGTGCCAAACGCTTGCAAATGCTCCCCTGAAAGGTTTGGCAGTCGAAACAGAAGGCTTTTCATCAAAGGACAAGAAATCAGCCCTCGATCACTTAACCGGCGGAAATAGATTTTTTTGAAAAAATCCCTAAGCCCCGGGGTCACAATTTCAGCAAAAATCTGACTTTTGGCAATTCATTCAAAAATGGTTCTGAACGGTTCCAAATGCTCCCCTGAAAGGTTTGGCAGTCGAAACAGAAGGCTTTTTATCACAAGACAGGAAATCAGCCCTCGACCACTTAACCGGCGGAAATAGATTTTTTTGAAAAAATCCCTAAGCCCCGGGGTCACAATTTCAGCAAAAATCTGACTTTTGGCAATTCATTCAAAAATGGTGCCAAACGTTTGCAAATGCTCCCCTGAAAGGTTTGGCAGTCGAAACGGAAGGCTTTTCATCAAAGGACAAGAAATCAGCCCTCGATCACTTAACCGGTGGAAAAAGATTTTTTTGAAAAAATCCCTAAGCCCCGGGGTCACAATTTCAATAAAAATCTGACTTTTGGCAATTCACTCAAAAATGGTGCCAAACGCTTGCAAATGCTCTCCCAAAATGTTTGGCAATCGAAACAGAAGGCTTTTTATCACAGGACAAGAAATCAGCCCTCAGTAACATAACCGGCGGAAAATATTTTTTGAAAAAATCCTTAAGCCCCGGGGTCACAATTTAAGCAAATATCTGACTTTTGGAAATTCACTCGAAAATGGTGCCAAACGCTTGCAAATGCTCCCCTGAAAGGTTTGGCAGTCGAAATAGAAGGCTTTTCATGAAAGGACAAGAAATCAGCCCTCGATCATTTACCCGGCGGAAAAAGATTTTTTTGAAAAAATCCCTAAGCCCCGGGGTCACAATTTCAGCAAAAATCTGACTTTTGGCAATTCACTCAAAAATGGTGCCAAACGCTTGCAAATGCTCCCCTGAAAGGTTTGGCAGTCGAAACAGAAGGCTTTTCATCAAAGGACAAGAAATCAGCCCTCGATCACTTAACCGGCGGAAATAGATTTTTTTGAAAAATCCCTAAGCCACGGGGTCACAATTTCAGCAAAAATCTGACTTTTGGCAATTCATTCAAAAATGGTTCCAAACGCTTGCAAATGCTCCCCTGAAAGGTTTGGCAGTCGAAACAGAAGGCTTTTTATCACAAGACAGGAAATCAGCCCTCGACCACTTAACCGGCGGAAATAGATTTTTTTGAAAAAAATCCCTAAGCCCCGGGGTCACAATTTCAGCAAAAATCTGACTTTTGGCAATTCATTCAAAAATGGTGCCAAACGTTTGCAAATGCTCCCCTGAAAGGTTTGGCAATCGAAACAGAAGGCTTTTTATCACAGGACAAGAAATCAGCCCTCAGCAACATAACCGGCGGAAAATATTTTTTGAAAAAATCCCTAAGCCCCGGGGTCACAATTTAAACAAATATCTGACTTTTGGAAATTCACTCGAAAATGGTGCCAAACGCTTGCAAATGCTCCCCTGAAAGGTTTGGCAGTCGAAACAGAAGGCTTTTCATGAAAGGACAAGAAATCAGCCCTCGATCACCTACCCGGCGGAAAAAGATTTTTTTGAAAAAATCCCTAAGCCCCGGGGTCACAATTTCAGCAAAAGTCTGACTTTTGGCAATTCACTCAAAAATGGTGCCAAACGCTTGCAAATGCTCTCCCAAAATGTTTGGCAATCGAAACAGAAGGCTTTTTATCACAGGACAAGAAATCAGCCCTGGAGCACTTACCCGGCGGAAAAAGATTTTTTTGGAAAAATCCCTAAGCCCTGGGGTCACAATTTCAGCAAAAATCTGACTTTTGGCAATTCACTCAAAAATGGTGCCAAACGCTTGCAAATGCTCCCCTGAAAGGTTTGGCAGTCGAAACAGAAGGCTTTTCATCAAAGGACAAGAAATCAGCCCTCAGCAACATAACCGGCGGAAAATCTTTTTTGAAAAAATCCCTAAGCCCCATTGTCACAATTTAAGCAAATATCTGACTTTTGGAAATTCACTCGAAAATGGTGCCAAACGCTTGCAAATGCTCCCCTGAAAGGTATGGCAGTCGAAACAGAAGGCTTTTCATCAAAGGACAAGAAATCAGCCCTCGATCACTTACCCGGCGGAAAAAGATTTTTTGAAAAAATCCCTAAGCCCCGGGGTCACAATTTCAGCAAAAATCTGACTTTTGGCAATTCACTCAAAAATGGTTCTGAACAGTTGCAAATGCTCCCCTGAAAGGTTTGGCAGTCAAAACAGAAGGCTTTTCATCAAAAGACAAGAAATCAGCCCTCGATTACTTAACTGGCGGAAAAAGATTTTTTGGAAAAAATTCCTAAGCCCCAGTGTCACAATTTCAGCAAAAATCTGACTTTTGGCAATACACTCAAAAATGGTGCCAGACGCTTGCAAATGCTCCCCTGAAAGGTTTGGCAGTCGAAACAGAAGGCTTTTCATTAAAGGACAAGAAATCAACCCTCAGCAACATAACCGGCGGAAAATCTTTTTTGAAAAAATCCCTAAGCCCCGGGGTCACAATTTCAGCAAAAGTCTGACTTTTGGCAATTCATTGAAAAATGGTTCCAAACGCTTGCAAATGCTCCCCTGAAAGGTTTGGCAGTCGAAACAGAAGGCTTTTCATCAAAGGACAAGAAATCAGCCGTGAGCAACATAACCGGCGGAAAATATTTTTTGAAAAAATCCCTAAGCACCGGGGTCACAATTTCAGCAAAAATCTGACTTTTGGCAATTCACTCAAAAATGGTGCCAAACGCTTGCAAATGCTCCACTGAAAGGTTTGGCAGTCGAAACAGAAGGCTTTTCATCAAAGGACAAGAAATCAGCCCTCAGCAACATAAACGGCGGAAAATCTTTTTTGAAAAAATCCCTAAGCCCCGGGGTCACAATTTCAGCAAAAGTCTGACTTTTGGCAATTCACTGAAAAATGGTTCCAAACGCTTGCAAATGCTCCCCTGAAAGGTTTGGCAGTCGAAACAGAAGGCTTTTAATGAAAGGACAAGAAATCAGCCCTCGATCACTTACCCGGCGGAAAAAGATTTTTTTGAAAAAATCCCTAAGCCCCGGGGTCACAATTTCAGCAAAAATCTGACTTTTGGCAATTCACTCAAAAATGGTGCCAAACGCTTGCAAATGCTCCCCTGAAAGGTTTGGCAGTCGAAACGGAAGGCTTTTCATCAAAGGACAAGAAATCAGCCCTCGATCACTTAACCGGTGGAAAAAGATTTTTTTGAAAAAATCCCTAAGCCCCGGGGTCACAATTTCAATAAAAATCTGACTTTTGGCAATTCACTCAAAAATGGTGCCAAACGCTTGCAAATGCTCTCCCAAAATGTTTGGCAATCGAAACAGAAGGCTTTTTATCACAGGACAAGAAATCAGCCCTCAGTAACATAACCGGCGGAAAATATTTTTTGAAAAAATCCTTAAGCCCCGGGGTCACAATTTAAGCAAATATCTGACTTTTGGAAATTCACTCGAAAATGGTGCCAAACGCTTGCAAATGCTCCCCTGAAAGGTTTGGCAGTCGAAATAGAAGGCTTTTCATGAAAGGACAAGAAATCAGCCCTCGATCATTTACCCGGCGGAAAAAGATTTTTTTGAAAAAATCCCTAAGCCCCGGGGTCACAATTTCAGCAAAAATCTGACTTTTGGCAATTCACTCAAAAATGGTGCCAAACGCTTGCAAATGCTCCCCTGAAAGGTTTGGCAGTCGAAACAGAAGGCTTTTCATCAAAGGACAAGAAATCAGCCCTCGATCACTTAACCGGCGGAAATAGATTTTTTTGAAAAAATCCCTAAGCCCCGGGGTCACAATTTCAGCAAAAATCTGACTTTTGGCAATTCATTCAAAAATGGTTCTGAACGGTTCCAAATGCTCCCCTGAAAGGTTTGGCAGTCGAAACAGAAGGCTTTTTATCACAAGACAGGAAATCAGCCCTCGACCACTTAACCGGCGGAAATAGATTTTTTTGAAAAAATCCCTAAGCCCCGGGGTCACAATTTCAGCAAAAATCTGACTTTTGGCAATTCATTCAAAAATGGTGCCAAACGTTTGCAAATGCTCCCCTGAAAGGTTTGGCAATCGAAACAGAAGGCTTTTTATCACAGGACAAGAAATCAGCCCTCAGCAACATAACCGGCGGAAAATATTTTTTGAAAAAATCCCTAAGCCCCGGGGTCACAATTTAAGCAAATATCTGACTTTTGGAAATTCACTCGAAAATGGTGCCAAACGCTTGCAAATGCTCCCCTGAAAGGTTTGGCAGTCGAAACAGAAGGCTTTTAATGAAAGGACAAGAAATCAGCCCTCGATCACTTACCCGGCGGAAAAAGATTTTTTTGAAAAAATCCCTAAGCCCCGGGGTCACAATTTCAGCAAAAATCTGACTTTTGGCAATTCACTCAAAAATGGTGCCAAACGCTTGCAAATGCTCCCCTGAAAGGTTTGGCAGTCGAAACGGAAGGCTTTTCATCAAAGGACAAGAAATCAGCCCTCGATCACTTAACCGGTGGAAAAAGATTTTTTTGAAAAAATCCCTAAGCCCCGGGGTCACAATTTCAATAAAAATCTGACTTTTGGCAATTCACTCAAAAATGGTGCCAAACGCTTGCAAATGCTCTCCCAAAATGTTTGGCAATCGAAACAGAAGGCTTTTTATCACAGGACAAGAAATCAGCCCTCGATCACTTAACCGGCGGAAATAGATTTTTTTGAAAAAATCCCTAAGCCCCGGGGTCACAATTTCAGCAAAAATCTGACTTTTGGCAATTCATTCAAAAATGGTTCTGAACGGTTCCAAATGCTCCCCTGAAAGGTTTGGCAGTCGAAACAGAAGGCTTTTTATCACAAGACAGGAAATCAGCCCTCGACCACTTAACCGGCGGAAATAGATTTTTTTGAAAAAATCCCTAAGCCCCGGGGTCACAATTTCAGCAAAAATCTGACTTTTGGCAATTCATTCAAAAATGGTGCCAAACGTTTGCAAATGCTCCCCTGAAAGGTTTGGCAATCGAAACAGAAGGCTTTTTATCACAGGACAAGAAATCAGCCCTCAGCAACATAACCGGCGGAAAATATTTTTTGAAAAAATCCCTAAGCCCCGGGGTCACAATTTAAACAAATATCTGACTTTTGGAAATTCACTCGAAAATGGTGCCAAACGCTTGCAAATGCTCCCCTGAAAGGTTTGGCAGTCGAAACAGAAGGCTTTTCATCAAAGGACAAGAAATCAGCCGTGAGCAACATAACCGGCGGAAAATATTTTTTGAAAAAATCCCTAAGCACCGTGGTCACAATTTCAGCAAAAATCTGACTTTTGGCAATTCACTAAAAAATGGTGCCAAACGCTTGCAAATGCTCCCCTGAAAGGTTTGGCAGTCGAAACGGAAGGCTTTTCATCAAAGGACAAGAAATCAGCCCTCGATCACTTAACCGGCGGAAAAAGATTTTTTTGAAAAAATCCCTAAGCCCCGGGGTCACAATTTCAGCAAAAGTCTGACTTTTGGCAATTCACTCAAAAATGGTTCCAAACGCTTGCAAATGCTCCCCTGAAAGGTTTGGCAGTCGAAACAGAAGGCTTTTCATCAAAGGACAAGAAATCAGCCGTGAGCAACATAACCGGCGGAAAATATTTTTTGAAAAAATCCCTAAGCACCGTGGTCACAATTTCAGCAAAAATCTGACTTTTGGCAATTCACTAAAAAATGGTGCCAAACGCTTGCAAATGCTCCCCTGAAAGGTTTGGCAGTCGAAACGGAAGGCTTTTCATCAAAGGACAAGAAATCAGCCCTCGATCACTTAACCGGCGGAAAAAGATTTTTTTGAAAAAATCCCTAAGCCCCGGGGTCACAATTTCAGCAAAAATCTGACTTTTGGCAATTCACTCAAAAATGGTGCAAAACGCTTGCAAATGCTCTCCCAAAATGTTTGGCAATCGAAACAGAAGGCTTTTTATCACAGGACAAGAAATCAGCCCTGGAGCACTTACCCGGCGGAAAAAGATTTTTTTGGAAAAATCCCTAAGCCCCGGGGTCACAATTTCAGCAAAAATCTGACTTTTGGCAATTCACTCAAAAATGGTGCCAAACGCTTGCAAATGCTCCCCTGAAAGGTTTGGCAGTCGAAACAGAAGGCTTTTCATCAAAGGACAAGAAATCAGCCCTCAGCAACATAACCGGCGGAAAATCTTTTTTGAAAAAATCCCTAAGCACCGGGGTCACAATTTCAGCAAAAATCTGACTTTTGGCAATTCACTCAAAAATGGTGCCAAACGCTTGCAAATTCTCCCCTGAAAGGTTAGGCAGTCGAAACAGAAGGCTTTTCATCAAAGGACAAGAATTCAGCCCTCAATCACTTAACCGGCGGAAAAAGATTCTTTTGAAAAAATCCCTAAGCCCCGGGGTCACAATTTCAGCAAAAATCTGACTTTTGGCAATTCACTCAAAAATGGTGCCAAACGCTTGCAAATGCTCCCCTGAAAGGTTTGGCAGTCGAAACAGAAGGCTTTTCATCACAAGACAAGAAATCAGCCCTCGACCACTTAACCGGCGGAAAAAGATTTTTTTGAAAAAATCCCTAAGTCCCGGGGTCACAATTTCAGCAAAAATCTGACTTTTGGCAATTCACTCAAAAATGGTGCCAAACGCTTGCAAATGCTCCCCTGAAAGGTTTGGCAGTCGAAACAGAAGGCTTTTCATCAAAGGACAAGAAATCAGCCCTCGATCACTTACCCGGCGGAAAAAGATTTTTTTGAAAAAATCCGTAAGCCCCGGGGTCACAATTTCAGCAAAAATCTGACTTTTTTCAATTCACTCAAAAATGGTGCCAAACGCTTGCAAATGCTCCCCTGAAAGGTTTGGCAGTCGAAACGGAAGGCTTTTCATCAAAGGACAAGAAATCAGCCCTCAGCAACATATCCGACGTAAAATATTTTTTGAAAAAATCCCTAAGCCCCAGGGTCACAATTTAAGCAAATATCTGACTTTTGGAAATTCACTCGAAAATGGTGCCAAACGCTTGCAAATGCTCCCCTGAAAGGTATGGCAGTCGAAACAGAAGGCTTTTCATCAAAGGACAAGAAATCAGCCCTCGATCACTTACCCGGCGGAAAAAGATTTTTTGAAAAAATCCCTAAGCCCCGGGGTCACAATTTCAGCAAAAATCTGACTTTTGCCAATTCACTCAAAAATGGTGCCAAACGCTTGCAAATGCTCCCCTGAAAGGTTTGGCAGTCGAAACAGAAGGCTTTTCATCAAAGGACAAGAAATCAGCCCTCGATCACTTACCCGGCGGAAAAAGATTTTTTTGAAAAAATCCCTAAGCCCCGGGGTCACAATTTCAGCAAAAATCTGACTTTTGGCAATTCACTCAAAAATGGTGGCAAACGCTTGCAAATGCTCCCCTGAAAGGTTTGGCAGTTGAATCAGAAGGCTTTTTATCAAACAACAAGAAATCAGTTTTCAGCAACATAACCGGCGGAAAATATTTTTTGAAAAAATCCCTAAGCCCCGGGGTCACAATTTCAGCAAAAATCTGACTTTTGGCAATTCACTCAAAAATGGTTCTGAACAGTTGCAAATGCTCCCCTGAAAGGTTTGGCAGTCAAAACAGAAGGCTTTTCATCAAAAGACAAGAAATCAGCCCTCGATTACTTAACTGGCGGAAAAAGATTTTTTGGAAAAAATTCCTAAGCCCCAGTGTCACAATTTCAGCAAAAATCTGACTTTTGGCAATACACTCAAAAATGGTGCCAAACGCTTGCAAATGCTCCCCTGAAAGGTTTGGCAGTCGAAACAGAAGGCTTTTCATCAAAGGACAAGAAATCAACCCTCAGCAACATAACCGGCGGAAAATCTTTTTTGAAAAAATCCCTAAGCCCCGGGGTCACAATTTCAGCAAAAGTCTGACTTTTGGCAATTCACTGAAAAATGGTTCCAAACGCTTGCAAATGCTCCCCTGAAAGGTTTGGCAGTCGAAACAGAAGGCTTTTCATCAAAGGACAAGAAATCAGCCGTGAGCAACATAACCGGCGGAAAATATTTTTTGAAAAAATCCCTAAGCACCGGGGTCACAATTTCAGCAAAAATCTGACTTTTGGCAATTCACTCAAAAATGGTGCCAAACGCTTGCAAATGCTCCACTGAAAGGTTTGGCAGTCGAAACAGAAGGCTTTTCATCAAAGGACAAGAAATCAGCCCTCAGCAACATAAACGGCGGAAAATCTTTTTTGAAAAAATCCCTAAGCCCCGGGGTCACAATTTCAGCAAAAATCTGACTTTTTTCAATTCACTCAAAAATGGTGCCAAACGCTTGCAAATGCTCCCCTCAAAGGTTTGGCAGTCGAAACAGAAGGCTTTTCATCAAAGGACAAGAAATCAGCTGTGAGCAACATAACCGGCGGAAAATATTTTTTGAAAAAATCCCTAAGCACCGGGGTCACAATTTCAGCAAAAATCTGACTTTTGGCAATTCACTCAAAAATGGTGCCAAACGCTTGCAAATGCTCCCCTGAAAGGTTAGGCAGTCGAAACAGAAGGCTTTTCATCAAAGGACAAGAATTCAGCCCTCAATCACTTAACCGGCGGAAAAAGATTTTTTTGAAAAAATCCCTAAGCCCCGGGGTCACAATTTCAGCAAAAATCTGACTTTTTTCAATTCACTCAAAAATGGTGCCAAACGCTTGCAAATGCTCCCCTGAAAGGTTTGGCAGTCGAAACAGAAGGCTTTTCATCAAAGGACAAGAAATCAGCCCTCGATCACTTAACCGGCGGAAAAAGATTTTTTTGAAAAAATCCCTAAGCCCCGGGGGGGCCAATTTCAGCAAAAATCTGACTTTTGGCAATTCATTCAAAAATGGTGCCAAACGCTTGTAAATGCTCTCCTAAAAGGTTTGGCAGTCGAATCAGAAGGCTTTTCATCAAACAACAAGAAATCAGCCCTCAGCAACATAACCGGCAGAAAATATTTTTTGAAAAAATCCCTAAGCCCCGGGGTCACAATTTCAGCAAAAATCTGACTTTTGGCAATTCATTCAAAAATGGTTCTGAACGGTTGCAAATGCTCCCCTGAAAGGTTTGGCAGTCGAAACAGAAGGCTTTTTATCACAAGACAAGAAATCAGCCCTCGACCACTTAACCGGGGGAAAAAGATTTTTTTGAAAAAATCCCTAAGCCCCGGGGTCACAATTTCAGCAAAAATCTGACTTTTTGCAATTCACTCAAAAATGGTGCCAAACGTTTGCAAATGCTCCCCTCAAATGTTTGGCCATCGAAACAGAAGGCTTTTTATCACAGGACAAGAAATCAGCCCTCGACCACTTAACCGGCGGAAATAGATTTTTTTGAAAAAAATCCCTAAGCCCCGGGGTCACAATTTCAGCAAAAATCTGACTTTTGGCAATTCATTCAAAAATGGTGCCAAACGTTTGCAAATGCTCCCCTCAAATGTTTGGCCATCGAAACAGAAGGCTTTTTATCACAGGACAAGAAATCAGCCCTCGACCACTTAACCGGCGGAAATAGATTTTTTTGAAAAAAATCCCTAAGCCCCGGGGTCACAATTTCAGCAAAAATCTGACTTTTGGCAATTCATTCAAAAATGGTGCCAAACGTTTGCAAATGCTCCCCTCAAATGTTTGGCCATCGAAACAGAAGGCTTTTTATCACAGGACAAGAAATCAGCCCTCGACCACTTAACCGGCGGAAATAGATTTTTTTGAAAAAAATCCCTAAGCCCCGGGGTCACAATTTCAGCAAAAATCTGACTTTTGGCGATTCATTCAAAAATGGTGCCAAACGTTTGCAAATGCTCCATGGAAAGGTTTGGCAATCGAAACAGAAGGCTTTTCATCAAAGGACAAGAAATCAGCCGTGAGCAACATAAGCGGCGGAAAATATTTTTTGAAAAAATCCCTAAGCACCGGGGTCACAATTTCAGCAAAAATCTGACTTTTGGCAATTCACTCAAAAATGGTGCCAAACGCTTGCAAATTCTCCCCTGAAAGGTGAGGCAGTCGAAACAGAAGGCTTTTCATCAAAGGACAAGAATTCAGCCCTCAATCACTTAACCGGCGGAAAAAGATTTTTTTGAAAAAATCCCTAAGCCCCGGGGTCACAATTTCAGCAAAAATCTGACTTTTGGCAATTCACTCAAAAATGGTGCCAAACGCTTGCAAATGCTCCCCTGAAAGGTTTGGCAGTCGAAACAGAAGGCTTTTCATCACAAGACAAGAAATCAGCCCTCGACCACTTAACCGGCGGAAAAAGATTTTTTTGAAAAAATCCCTAAGTCCCGGGGTCACAATTTCAGCAAAAATCTGACTTTTGGCAATTCACTCAAAAATGGTGCCAAACGCTTGCAAATGCTCCCCTGAAAGGTTTGGCAGTCGAAACAGAAGGCTTTTCATCAAAGGACAAGAAATCAGCCCTCGATCACTTACCCGGCGGAAAAAGATTTTTTTGAAAAAATCCGTAAGCCCCGGGGTCACAATTTCAGCAAAAATCTGACTTTTTTCAATTCACTCAAAAATGGTGCCAAACGCTTGCAAATGCTCCCCTGAAAGGTTTGGCAGTCGAAACAGAAGGCTTTTCATGAAAGGACAAGAAATCAGCCCTCGATCACCTACCCGGCTGAAAATCTTTTTTGAAAAAATCCCTAAGCCCCGGGGTGACAATTTCAGCAATAATCTGACTTTTGGCAATTCACTCAAAAATGGTGCCAAACGCTTGCAAATGCTCTCCCAAAATGTTTGGCAATCGAAACACAAGGCTTTTTATGACAGGACAAGAAATCAGCCCTCGACCACTTACCCGGCAGAAAAAGATTTTTTTGAAAAAAATCCCTAAGCCCCGGGGTGACAATTTCAGCAAAAATCTGACTTTTGGCAATTCACTCAAAAATGGTGCCAAACGCTTGCAAATGCTCCCCTGAAAGGTTTGGCAGTCGAAACAGAAGGCTTTTCATCACAAGACAAGAAATCAACCCTCGACCACTTAACCGGCGGAAAAAGTTTTTTTTGAAAAAATCCGTAAGCCCCGGGGTCACAATTTCAGCAAAAATCTGACTTTTTTCAATTCACTCAAAAATGGTGCCAAACGCTTGCAAATGCACCACTGAAAGGTTTGGCAGTCGAAACGGAAGGTTTTTCATCAAAGGACAAGAAATCAGCCCTCAGCAACATAACCGGCGGAAAATATTTTTTGAAAAAATCCCTAAGCCCTGGGGTCACAATTTCAGCAAAAATCTGACTTTTGGAAATTCATTCAAAAATGGTGCCAAACGCTTGCAAATGCTCCCTTGAAAGGTTTGACAGTCGAAACAGAAGGCTTTTCATCAAAGGACAAGAAATCAGCCCTCCATCACTTAACCGGCGGAAAAAGATTTTTTTGAAAAAATCCCTAAGCCCCGGGGGGGCCAATTTCAGCAAAAATCTGACTTTTGGCAATTCATTCAAAAATGGTGCCAAACGCTTGTAAATGCTCTCCTGAAAGGTTTGGCAGTCGAATCAGAAGGCTTTTCATCAAACAACAAGAAATCAGCCCACAGCAACTTAACCGGCGGAAAAAGATTTTTTTGAAAAAATCCCTAAGCCCCGGGGTCACAATTTCAGCAAAAATCTGACTTTTGGCAATTCACTCAAAAATGGTGCCAAACGCTTGCAAATGCTCCCCTGAAAGGTTTGGCAGTCGAAACAGAAGGCTTTTCATCAAAGGACAAGAAATTAGCCCTCGATCACTTACCCGGCGGAAAAAGATTTTTTTGAAAAAATCCGGAAGCCCCGGGGTGACAATTTCAGCAAAAATCTGACTTTTGGCAATTCACTCAAAAATGGTGCCAAACGCTTGCAAATGCTCCCCTGAAAGGTTTGGCAGTCGAAACGGAAGGTTTTTCATCAAAGGACAAGAAATCAGCCCTCAGCAACATAACCGGCAGAAAATATTTTTTGAAAAAATCCCTAAGCCCCGGGGTCACAATTTCAGCCAAAATCTGACTTCTGGAAATTAATTCAAAAATGGTGCCAAACGCTTGCAAATGCTCCCCTGAAAGGTTTGACAGTCGAAACAGAAGGCTTTTCATCAAAGGACAAGAAATCAGCCCTCGACCACTTAACCGGCGGAAAAACATTTTATTGAAAAATTCCCTAAGCCCCGGGGTCACAATTTCAGCAAAAATATGACTTTTGGCAATTCACTCAAAAATGGTGCCAAACGTTTGCAAATGCTCCCCTGAAATGTTTGGCAGTCGAAACAGAAGGCTTTTCATCACAAGACAAGAAATCAGCCCTCGACCACTTAACCGGCGGAAAAAGTTTTTTTTTTAAAAATCCCTAAGCTCCGGGGTCACAATTTCAGCAAAAATCTGACTTTTGGCAATTCACTCAAAAATGGTGCCAAACGCTTGCAAATGCTCCCCTGAAAGGTTTGGCAGTCGAAACAGAAGGCTTTTCATCAAAGGACAAGAAATCAGCCCTCGATCACTTACCCGGCGGAAAAAGATTTTTTTGAAAAAATCCGTAAGCCCCGGGGTCACAATTTCAGCAAAAATCTGACTTTTTTCAATTCACTCAAAAATGGTGCCAAACGCTTGCAAATGCTCCACTGAAAGGTTTGGCAGTCGAAACGGAAGGTTTTTCATCAAAGGACAAGAAATCAGCCCTCAGCAACATAACCGGCGGAAAATATTTTTTGAAAAAATCCCTAAGCCCCGGGGTCACAATTTCAGCCAAAATCTGACTTCTGGAAATTAATTCAAAAATGGTGCCAAACGCTTGCAAATGCTCCCCTGAAAGGTTTGACAGTCGAAACAGAAGGCTTTTCATCAAAGGACAAGAAATCAGCCCTCGACCACTTAACCGGCGGAAAAACATTTTATTGAAAAATTCCCTAAGCCCCGGGGTCACAATTTCAGCAAAAATATGACTTTTGGCAATTCACTCAAAAATGGTGCCAAACGTTTGCAAATGCTCCCCTGAAATGTTTAGCCATCGAAACAGAAGGCTTTTTATCACAGGACAAGAAATCAGCCCTCGACCACTTAACCGGCGCAAATAGATTTTTTTGAAAAAATCCCTAAGCCCCGGGGTCACAATTTCAGCAAAAATCTGACTTTTGGCAATTCATTCAAAAATGGTGCCAAACGTTTGCAAATGCTCCCCTGAAAGGTTTGGCAATCGAAACAGAAGGCTTTTTATCACAGGACAAGAAATCAGCCCCCAGCAACATAACCGGCGGAAAATCTTTTTTGAAAAAATCCCTAAGCCCCGGGGTGACAATTTCAGCAAAAATCTGACTTTTGGAAATTCATTCAAAAATGGTGCCAAACGCTTGCAAATGCTCCCCTGAAAGGTTTGACAGTCGAAACAGAAGGCTTTTCATCAAAGGACAAGAAATCAGCCCTCGACCACTTAACCGGCGGAAAAACATTTTATTGAAAAATTCCCTAAGCCCCGGGGTCACAATTTCAGCAAAAATATGACTTTTGGCAATTCACTCAAAAATGGTGCCAAACGTTTGCAAATGCTCCCCTGAAATGTTTAGCCATCGAAACAGAAGGCTTTTTATCACAGGACAAGAAATCAGCCCTCGACCACTTAACCGGCGCAAATAGATTTTTTTGAAAAAATCCCTAAGCCCCGGGTTCACAATTTCAGCAAAAATCTGACTTTTGGCAATTCATTCAAAAATGGTGCCAAACGTTTGCAAATGCTCCCCTGAAAGGTTTGGCAATCAAAATAGAAGGCTGTTTATCACAGGACAAGAAATCAGCCCTCAGCAACATAACCGGCGGAAAATCTGTTTTGAAAAATTCCCTAAGCCCCGTGGTGACAATTTCAGCAAAAATCTGACTTTTGGCAATTCACTCAAAAATGGTGCCAAACGCTTGCAAATGCTCTCCCAAAATGTTTGGCAATCGAAACACAAGGCTTTTTATGACAGGACAAGAAATCAGCCCTCGACCACTTACCCGGCGGAAAAAGATTTTTTTGAAAAAATCCCTAAGCCCCGGGGTCACAATTTCAGCAAAAATCTGACTTTTGGCAATTCACTCAAAAATGGTGCCAAACGCTTGCAAATGCTAACCTGAAAGGTTTGGCAGTCGAAACAGAAGGCTTTTCATCACAAGACAAGAAATCAGCCCTCGACCACTTAACCGGCGGTAAAAGATTTTTTTGAAAAAATCCCTAAGCTCCGGGGTCACAATTTCAGCAAAAATCTGACTTTTGGCAATTCATTCAAAAATGGTGCCAAACGCTTGCAAATGCTCCCCTGAAAGGTTAGGCAGTCGAAACAGAAGGCTTTTCATCAAGGGACAAGAAATCAGCCCTCGATCACTTAACCGGCGGAAAAAGATTTTTTTCAAAAAATCCCTAAGCCCCGGGGTCACAATTTCAGCAAAAATCTGACTTTTGGCAATTAACTCAAAAATGGTGCCAAACGCTTGCAAATGCTCTCCCAAAATGTTTGGCAATCGAAACAGAAGGCTTTTTATCACAGGACAAGAAATCAGCCCTGGAGCACTTACCCGGCAGAAAAAGATTTTTTTGAAAAAATCCCTAAGCCCCGGGGTCACAATTTCAGCAAAAATCTGACTTTTGGCAATTCACTCAAAAATGGTGCCAAACGCTTGCAAATGCTACCCTGAAAGGTTTGGCAGTCGAAACAGAAGGCTTTTCATCAAAGGACAAGAAATCAGCCCTCAGCAACATAACCGGCGGAAAATATTTTTTGAAAAAATCCCTAAGCCCCGGGTTCACAATTTAAGCAAATATCTGACTTTTGGCAATTCACTCAAAAATGGTGCCAAACGCTTGCAAGTGCTCTCCTGAAATGTTTGGCAGTCGAATCAGAAGGCTTTTCATCAAACAATAAGAAATCAGCCCTCAGCAACATAACCAGTGCAAAACATTTTTGGAAAAAATACCTAAGCCCCGGGGTCACAATTTCAGCAAACATCTGACTTTTGGAAATTGATTCAAAAATGGTGCCAAACGCTTGCAAATGCTCCCCTGAAAGGTTTGACAGTCGAAACAGAAGGCTTTTCATCAAAGGACAAGAAATCAGCCCTCGATCACTTAACCGGCGGAAAAAGATTTTTTCGAAAAAATCCCTAAGTCCCAGGGTGACAATTTCAGCAAAAATCTGACTTTTGGCAATTCACTCAAAAATGGTGTCAAACGCTTGCAAATGCTCTCCCAAAATGTTTGGCAATCGAAACAGAAGGCTTTTTATCACAGGACAAGAAATCAGCCCTCGACCACTTACTCGGCGGAAAAAGATTTTTTTGAAAAAATCCCTAAGCCCCGGGGTCACAATTTCAGCAAAAATCTGACTTTTGGCAATTCACTCAAAAAGGGTGCCAAACGCTTTCAAATGCTCTCCTAAAATGTTTGGCAATCGAAGCAGAAGGCTTTTTATCACAGGACAAGAAATCAGCCCTCGACCACTTACCCGGCGGAAAAAGATTTTTTAGAAAAATCCCTAAGCCCCGGGGTCACAATTTCAGCAAAAATCGGACTTTTGGCAATTCACTCAAAAATGGTGCCAAACGCTTGCAAATGCTCCCCTGAAAGGTTTGGCAGTCGAAACAGAAGGCTTTTCATCAAAGGACAAGAAATCAGCCGTCAGCAACATAAACGGCGGAAAATATTTTTTGAAAAAATCCCTAAGCCCCGGGGTCACAATTTCAGCAAAAATCTGACTTTTGGAAATTCATTCAAAAATGGTGCCAAACGCTTGCAAATGCTCCCCTGAAAGGTTAGGCAGTCGAAACAGAAGGCTTTTCATCAAAGGACAAGAAATCAGCCCTCGATCACTTAACCGGCGGAAAAAGATTTTTTCCAAAAATCCCTAAGCGCCGGGGTCACAATTTCAGCAAAAATCTGACTTTTTGCAATTCACTCAAAAATGGTGCCAAACGCTTGCAAATGCTCTCCCAAAATGTTTGGCAATCGAAACAGAAGGCTTTTTATCACAGGACAAGAAATCAGCCCTGGAGCACTTACCCGGCAGAAAAAGATTTTTTTTAAAAAATCCCTAAGCCCCGGGGTCACAATTTCAGCAAAAATCTGACTTTTGGCAATTCACTCAAAAATGGTGCCAAACGCTTGCAAATGCTCTCCTAAAATGTTTGGCAATTGAAGCAGAAGGCTTTTTATCACAGGACAAGAAATCAGCCCTCGACCACTTACCCGGCGGAAAAAGATTTTTTTGAAAAAATCCCTAAGCCCCGGGGTCACAATTTCAGCAAAAATCTGACTTTTGGAAATTCATTCAAAAATGGTGCCAAACGCTTGCAAATGCTCCCCTGAAAGGTTAGGCAGTCGAAACAGAAGGCTTTTCATCAAAGGACAAGAAATCAGCCCTCGATCACTTAACCGGCGGAAAAAGATTTTTTTGAAAAAATCCCTAAGCCCCGGGGTCACAATTTCAGCAAAAATCTGACTTTTGGCAATTCACTCAAAAATGGTGCCAAACGCTTGCAAATGCTCTCCCAAAATGTTTGGCAATCAAAACAGAAGGCTTTTTATCACAGGAAAAGAAATCATCCCTGGAGCACTTACCCGGCAGAAAAAGATTTTTTTGAAAAAATCCCTAAGCCCCGGGGTCACAATTTCAGCAAAAATCTGACTTTTGGGAATTCACTCAAAAATCGTGCCAAACGCTTGCAAATGCTACCCTGAAAGGTTTGGCAGTCGAAACAGAAGGCTTTTCATCAAAGGACAAGAAATCAGCCCTCAGCAACATATCCGGCGGAAAATATTTTTTGAAAAAATCCCTAAGCCCCGGGGTCACAATTTCAGCAAAAATCGGACTTTTGGCAATTCACTCAAAAATGGTTCTGAACGGTTGCAAATGCTCCCCTGAAAGGTTTGGCAGTTGAAACAGAAGGCTTTTTATCACAAGACAAGAAATCAGCCCTCGACCACTTAACCGGCGGAAATAGATTTTTTTGAAAAAATCCTTAAGCCCTGGGGTCACAATTTCAGCAAAAATCCGACTTTTGGCAATTCACTCAAAAATGGTGCCAAACGCTTGAAAATGCTCTCCCAAAAATGTTTGGCAATCGAAACAGAAGGCTTTTTATCACAGGACAAGAAATCAGCCCTAGACCACTTACCCGGCGGAAAAAGATTTTTTTGAAAAAATCCCTAAGCCCCGGGGTCACAATTTCAGCAAAAATCTGACTTTTGGCAATTCACTCAAAAATGGTGCCAAACGCTTGCAAATGCTCTCCTAAAATGTTTGGCAATCGAAACAGAAGGCTTTTTATCACAGGACAAGAAATCAGCCCTGGAGCACTTCCCCGGCAGAAAAAGATTTTTTTGAAAAAATCCCTAAGCCCCGGGGTCACAATTTCAGCAAAAATCTGACTTTTGGCAATTCACTCAAAAATGGTGCCAAACGCTTGCAAATGCTCCCCTGAACGGTTTGGCAGTCGAAACAGAAGGCTTTTCATCAAAGGACAAGAAATCAGCCCTCGATCACTTAACCGGCGGAAAAAGATTTTTTTGAAAAAATCCCTAAGCCCCGGGGTCACAATTTCAGCAAAAATCTGACTTTTGGCAATTCACTCAAAAATGGTGCCAAACGCTTGCAAATGCTCCCCTGAAAGGTTTGGCAGTCGAAACAGAAGGCTTTTCATCAAAGGACAAGAAATCAGCCCTCGATCACTTACCCGGCGGAAAAGGTTTTTTTGAAAAAATCCCTAAGCCCCGGGGTCACAATTTCAGCAAAAATCGGACTTTTGGCAATTCACTCAAAAAATGGTGCCAAACGCTTGCAAATGCTCCCCTGAAAGGTTTGGCAGTCGAAACAGAAGGCTTTTCATCAAAGGAAAAGAAATCAGCCGTCAGCAACATAAACGGCGGAAAATATTTTTTGAAAAAATCCCTAAGCCCCGGGGTCACAATTTCAGCAAAAATCTGACTTTTGGAAATTCATTCAAAAATGGTGCCAAACGCTTGCAAATGCTCCCCTGAAAGGTTTGGCAGTCGAAACAGAAGGCGTTTCATCAAAGGACAAGAAATCAGCCCTCGATCAATTACCCGGCGGAAAAAGATTTTTTTGAAAAAATCCCTAAGCCCCGGAGTAACAATTTCAGCAAAAATCTGACTTTTGGCAATTCACTCAAAAATGGTGCCAAACGCTTTCAAATGCTCTCCTAAAATGTTTGGCAATCGAAGCAGAAGGCTTTTTATCACAGGACAAGAAATCAGCCCTCGACCACTTACCCGGCGGAAAAAGATTTTTTTGAAAAAATCCCTAAGCCCCGGGGTCACAATTTCAGCAAAAATCTGACTTTTGGAAATTCATTCAAAAATGGTGCCAAACGCTTGCAAATGCTCCCCTGAAAGGTTAGGCAGTCGAAACAGAAGGCTTTTCATCAAAGGACAAGAAATCAGCCCTCGATCACTTAACCGGCGGAAAAAGATTTTTTTGAAAAAATCCCTAAGCCCCGGGGTAACAATTTCAGGAAAAATCTGACTTTTGGCAATTCACTCAAAAATGGTGCCAAACGCTTGCAAATGCTCTCCCAAAATGTTTGGCAATCGAAACAGAAGGCTTTTTATCACAGGACAAGAAATCAGCCCTCGACCACTTACCCGGCGGAAAAAGATTTTATTGAAAAAATCCCTAAGCCCCGGGGTCACAATTTCAGCAAAAATCTGACTTTTGGCAATTCACTCAAAAATGGTGCCAAACGCTTGCAAATGCTCCCCTGAAAGGTTTGGCAGTCGAAACAGAAGGCTTTTCATCAAAGGACAAGAAATCAGCCCTCGATCACTTACCCGGCGGAAAAGGTTTTTTTGAAAAAATCCCTAAGCCCCGGGGTCACAATTTCAGCAAAAATCGGACTTTTGGCAATTCACTCAAAAAATGGTGCCAAACGCTTGCAAATGCTCCCCTGAAAGGTTTGGCAGTCGAAACAGAAGGCTTTTCATCAAAGGAAAAGAAATCAGCCGTCAGCAACATAAACGGCGGAAAATATTTTTTGAAAAAATCCCTAAGCCCCGGGGTCACAATTTCAGCAAAAATCTGACTTTTGGAAATTCATTCAAAAATGGTGCCAAACGCTTGCAAATGCTCCCCTGAAAGGTTTGACAGTCGAAACAGAAGGCTTTTTATCACAGGACAAGAAATCAGCCCTCGACCACTTACCCGGCGGAAAAAGATTTTTTTGAAAAAATCCCTAAGCCCCGGGGTCACAATTTCAGCAAAAATCTGACTTTTGGAAATTCATTCAAAAATGGTGCCAAACGCTTGCAAATGCTCCCCTGAAAGGTTAGGCAGTCGAAACAGAAGGCTTTTCATCAAAGGACAAGAAATCAGCCCTCGATCACTTAACCGGCGGAAAAAGATTTTTTTGAAAAAATCCCTAAGCCCCGGGGTAACAATTTCAGGAAAAATCTGACTTTTGGCAATTCACTCAAAAATGGTGCCAAACGCTTGCAAATGCTCTCCCAAAATGTTTCGCAATCGAAACAGAAGGCTTTTTATCACAGGACAAGAAATCAGCCCTCGACCACTTAACCGGCGGAAAAAGATTTTTTTGAAAAAATCCCTAAGCCCCAGGGTCACAATTTCAGCAAAAATCTGACTTTTGGCAATTCACTCAAAAATGGTTCTGAACGGTTGCAAATGCTCCCCTGAAAGGTTTGGCAGTCGAATCAGAAGGCTTTTTATCACAAGACAAGAAATCAGCCCTCGACCACTTAACCGGCGGAAAAAGATTTTTTTGAAAAAATCCCTAAGCCCCGGGGTCACAATTTCAGCAAAAATCTGACTTTTGGCAATTCACTCAAAAATGGTGCCAAACGCTTGCAAATGCTCTCCCAAAATGTTTGGCAATCGAAACAGAAGGCTTTTTATCACAGGACAAGAAATCAGCCCTCGACCACTTAACCGGCGGAAAAAGATTTTTTTGAAAAAATCCCTAAGCCCCGGGGTCACAATTTCAGCAAAAATCTGACTTTTGTCAATTCACTCAAAAATGGTGCCAAACGCTTTCAAATGCTCACCTGAAAGGTTTGGCAGTCGAAACAGAAGGCTTTTCATCAAAGGACAAGAAATCAGCCATCGACCACTTACCCGGCGGAAAAAGATTTTTTTGAAAAAATCCCTAAGCCCCGGGGTCACAATTTCAGCAAAAATCTGACTTTTGGAAATTCATTCAAAAATGGTGCCAAACGCTTGCAAATGCTCCCCTGAAAGGTTAGGCAGTCGAAACAGAAGGCTTTTCATCAAAGGACAAGAAATCAGCCCTCGATCAATTACCCGGCGGAAAAAGATTTTTTTGAAAAAATCCCTAAGCCCCGGAGTAACAATTTCAGCAAAAATCTGACTTTTGGCAATTCACTCAAAAATGGTGCAAAACGCTTTCAAATGCTCTCCTAAAATGTTTGGCAATCGAAGCAGAAGGCTTTTTATCACAGGACAAGCAATCAGCCCTCGACCACTTACCCGGCGGAAAAAAAATTTTTTGAAAAAATCCCTAAGCCCCGGGGTCACAATTTCAGCAAAAATCTGACTTTTGGAAATTTATTCAAAAATGGTGCCAAACGCTTGCAAATGCTCCCCTGAAAGGTTAGGCAGTCGAAACAGAAGGCTTTTCATCAAAGGACAAGAAATCAGCCCTCGATCACTTACCCGGCGGAAAAAGTTTTTTTGAAAAAATCCCTAAGCCCCGGGGTCACAATTTCAGCAAAAATCGGACTTTTGGCAATTCACTTAAAAAATGGTGCCAAACGCTTGCAAATGCTCCCCTGAAAGGTTTGGCAGTCGAAACAGAAGGCTTTTCATCAAAGGAAAAGAAATCAGCCGTCAGCAACATAAACGGCGGAAAATATTTTTTGAAAAAATCCCTAAGCCCCGGGGTCACAATTTCAGCAAAAATCTGACTTTTGGAAATTCATTCAAAAATGGTGCCAAACGCTTGCAAATGCTCCCCTGAAAGGTTTGGCAGTCGAAACAGAAGGCGTTTCATCAAAGGACAAGAAATCAGCCCTCGATCAATTACCCGGCGGAAAAAGATTTTTTTGAAAAAATCCCTAAGCCCCGGAGGAACAATTTCAGCAGAAATCTGACTTTTGGCAATTCACTCAAAAATGGTGCCAAACGCTTTCAAATGCTCTCCTAAAAAGTTTGGCAATCGAAGCAGAAGGCTTTTTATCACAGGACAAGAAATCAGCCCTCGACCACTTACCCGGCGGAAAAAGATTTTTTTGAAAAAATCCCTAAGCCCCGGGGTCACAATTTCAGCAAAAATCTGACTTTTGGATATTCATTCAAAAATGGTGCCAAACGCTTGCAAATGCTCCCCTGAAAGGTTAGGCAGTCGAAACAGAAGGCTTTTCATCAAAGGACAAGAAATCAGCCCTCGATCACTTAACCGGCGGAAAAAGATTTTTTTGAAAAAATCCCTAAGCCCCGGGGTAACAATTTCAGCAAAAATCTGACTTTTGGCAATTCACTCAAAAATGGTGCCAAACGCTTGCAAATGCTCTCCCAAAATGTTTGGCAATCGAAACAGAAGGCTTTTTATCACAGGACAAGAAATCAGCCCTCGACCACTTAACCGGCGGAAAAAGATTTTTTTGAAAAAATCCCTAAGCCCCGGGGTCACAATTTCAGCAAAAATCTGACTTTTGGCAATTCACTCAAAAATGGTGCCAAACGCTTTCAAATGCTCCCCTGAAAGGTTTGGCAGTCGAAACAGAAGGCTTTTCATCAAAGGACAAGAAATCAGCCCTCGATCAATTACCCGACGGAAAAAGATTTTTTTGAAAAAATCCCTAAGCCCCGGAGTAACAATTTCAGCAAAAATCTGACTTTTGGCAATTCACTCAAAAATGGTGCCAAACGCTTGCAAATGCTCTCCCAAAATGTTTCGCAATCGAAACAGAAGGCTTTTTATCACAGGACAAGAAATCAGCCCTCGACCACTTAACCGGCGGAAAAAGATTTTTTTGAAAAAATCCCTAAGCCCCGGGGTCACAATTTCAGCAAAAATCTGACTTTTGTCAATTCACTCAAAAATGGTGCCAAACGCTTTCAAATGCTCCCCTGAAAGGTTTGGCAGTCGAAACAGAAGGCTTTTCATCAAAGGATAAGAAATCAGCCATCGACCACTTACCCGGCGGAAAAAGATTTTTTTGAAAAAAATCCCTAAGCCCCGGGGTCACAATTTCAGCAAAAATCTGACTTTTGGCAATTCACTCAAAAATGGTTCTGAACGGTTGCAAATGCTCCCCTGAAAGGTTTGGCAGTCGAAACAGAAGGCTTTTTATCACAAGACAAGAAATCAGCCCTCGACCACTTAACCGGCGGAAAAAGATTTTTTTGAAAAAATCCCTAAGCCCCGGGGTCACAATTTCAGCAAAAATCTGACTTTTGGCAATTCACTCAAAAATGGTGCCAAACGCTTGCAAATGTTCCCCTGAAAGGTTTGGCAGTCGAAACAGAAGGCTTTTCATCAAAGGACAAGAAATCAGCCCTCGATCAATTACCCGACGGAAAAAGATTTTTTTGAAAAAATCCCTAAGCCCCGGAGTAACAATTTCAGCAAAAATCTGACTTTTGGCAATTCACTCAAAAATGGTGCCAAACGCTTTCAAATGCTCTCCTAAAAAGTTTGGCAATTGAAGCAGAAGGCTTTTTATCACAGGACAAGAAATCAGCCCTCGACCACTTACCCGGCGGAAAAAGATTTTTTTGAAAAAATCCCTAAGCCCCGGGGTCACAATTTCAGCAAAAATCTGACTTTTGGAAATTCATTCAAAAATGGTGCCAAACGCTTGCAAATGCTCCCCTGAACGGTTAGGCAGTCGAAACAGAAGGCTTTTCATCAAAGGACAAGAAATCAGCCCTCGATCACTTAACCGGCGGAAAAAGATTTTTTTGAAAAAATCCCTAAGCCCCGGGGTAACAATTTCAGCAAAAATCTGACTTTTGGCAATTCACTCAAAAATGGTGCCAAACGCTTGCAAATGCTCTCCCAAAATGTTTGGCAATCGAAACAGAAGGCTTTTTATCACAGGACAAGAAATCAGCCCTCGACCACTTAACCGGCGGAAAAAGATTTTTTTGAAAAAATCCCTAAGCCCCGGGGTCACAATTTCAGCAAAAATCTGACTTTTGTCAATTCACTCAAAAATGGTGCCAAACGCTTTCAAATGCTCACCTGAAAGGTTTGGCAGTCGAAACAGAAGGCTTTTCATCAAAGGACAAGAAATCAGCCATCGACCACTTACCCGGCGGAAAAAGATTTTTTTGAAAAAATCCCTAAGCCCCGGGGTCACAATTTCAGCAAAAATCTGACTTTTGGAAATTCATTCAAAAATGGTGCCAAACGCTTGCAAATGCTCCCCTGAAAGGTTAGGCAGTCGAAACAGAAGGCTTTTCATCAAAGGACAAGAAATCAGACCTCGATCAATTACCCGGCGGAAAAAGATTTTTTTGAAAAAATCCCTAAGCCCCGTAGTAACAATTTCAGCAAAAATCTGACTTTTGGCAATTCACTCAAAAATTGTGCCAAACACTTTCAAATGCTCTCCTAAAATGTTTGGCAATCGAAGCAGAAGGCTTTTTATCACAGGACAAGCAATCAGCCCTCGACCACTTACCCGGCGGAAAAAGATTTTTTTGAAAAAATCCCTAAGCCCCGGGGTCACAATTTCAGCAAAAATCTGACTTTTGGAAATTCATTCAAAAATGGTGCCAAACGCTTGCAAATGCTCCCCTGAAAGGTTAGGCAGTCGAAACAGAAGGCTTTTCATCAAAGGACAAGAAATCAGCCCTCGATCACTTAACCGGCGGAAAAAGATTTTTTTGAAAAAATCCCTAAGCCCCGGGGTAACAATTTGAGCAAAAATCTGACTTTTGGCAATTCACTCAAAAATGGTGCCAAACGCTTGCAAATGCTCTCCCAAAATGTTTGGCAATCGAAACAGAAGGCTTTTTATCACAGGACAAGAAATCAGCCCTCGACCACTTAACCGGCGGAAAAAGATTTTTTTGAAAAAATCCCTAACCCCGGGGTCACAATTTCAGCAAAAATCTGACTTTTTCCAATTCACTCAAAAATGGTTCCAAACGCTTTCAAATGCTCCCCTGAAACTTTGGCAGTCGAAACAGAAGGCTTTTCATCAAAGGACAAGAAATCAGCCATCTACCACTTACCCGGCGGAAAAAAGATTTTTTTGAAAAAATCCCTAAGCCCCGGGGTCACAATTTCCGCAAAAATCTGACTTTTGGCAATTCACTCAAAAATGGTGCCAAACGCTTGCAAATGCTCTCCCAAAATGTTTGGCAATCGAAACAGAAGGCTTTTTATCACAGGACAAGAAATCAGCCCTCGACCACTTACCCGGCGGAAAAAGATTTTTTTGAAAAAAGCCCTAAACCCCGGGGTCACAATTTCAGCAAAAATCTGACTTTTGGCAATTCACTCAAAAATGGTGCCAAACACTGGCAAATGCTCTCCCAAAATGTTTGGCAATCGAAACAAAAGGCTTTTTATCACAGGACAAGAAATCAGCCCTGGACCACTTACCCGGCGGAAAAAGATTTTTTTGAAAAAATCCCTAAGCCCCGGGGTCACAATTTCAGCAAAAATCTGACTTTTGTCAATTCACTCAAAAATGGTGCCAAACGCTTGCAAATGCTCCCCTGAAAGGTTTGGCAGTCGAAACAGAAGGCTTTTCATCAAAGGACAAGAAATCAGCCCTCAGCAACATAACCGGCGGAAAATATTTTTTGAAAAAATCCCTAAGCCCCGGGGTCACAATTTAAGCAAATATCTGACTTTTGGCAACTCACTCAAATATGGTGCCAAACGCTTGCAAATGCTCTCCTGAAAGGTTTGGCAGTCGAATCAGAAGGCTTTTCATCAAACAACAAGAAATCAGCCCTCAGCAACATAACCGGCGGAAAATCTTTTTTGAAAAAATCCCTAAGCCCCGGGGTCACAATTTCAGCAAAAATCTGACTTTTGGCAATTCATTCAAAAATGGTTCTGAACGGTTGCAAATGCTCCCCTGAAAGGTTTGGCAGTCGAAACAGAAGGCTTTTTATCACAAGACAAGAAATCAGCCCTCGACCACTTAACCGGCGGAAAAAGATTTTTTTGAAAAAACCCCTAAGCCCCGGGGTCACAATTTCATCAAAAATCTGACTTTTGGCAATTCACTCAAAAATGGTGCCAAACGTTTGCAAATGCTCCCCTGAAAAGTTTGGCCATCGAAACAGAAGGCTTTTTATCACAGGACAAGAAATCAGCCATCGACCACTTAACCGGGGGAAATAGATTTTTTTGAAAAAATCCCTAAGCCCCGGGGTCACAATTTCAGCAAAAATCTGACTTTTGGCAATTCATTCAAAAATGGTGCCAAACGTTTGCAAATGCTCCCCTGAAAGGTTTGGCAATCGAAACAGAAGGCTTTTTATCACAGGACAAGAAATCAGCCCTCAGCAACATAATCGGCGGAAAATATTTTTTGAAAAAATCCCTAAGCCCCGGGGTCACAATTTCAGCAAAAATCTGACTTTTGGAAATTCACTCAAAAATGGTGCCAAACGCTTGCAAATGCTCCCCTGAAAGGTTTGGCAGTCGAAACAGAAGGCTTTTCATCAAAGGACAAGAAATCAGCCCTCGATCACTTACCCGGCGGAAAAAGATTTTTTTAAAACAAATCCCTAAGTCCCGGGGTCACAATTTCAGCAAAAATCTGACTTTTGGCAATTCACTCAAAAATGGTGCCAAACGCTTGCAAATGCTCCCCTGAAAGTTTAGGCAGTCGAAACAGAAGGCTTTTCATCAAAGGACAAGAAATCAGCCCTCGATTACTTAACCGGCGGAAAAAGATTTTTTTGAAAAAAATCCCTAAGCCCCGGGGTAACAATTTCAGCAAATATCTGACTTTTGGCAATTCACTCAAAAATGGTGCCAAACGCTTGCAAATGCTCTCCCAAAATGTTTGGCAATCGAAACAGAAGGCTTTTTATCACAGGACAAGAAATCAGCCCTCGACCACTTACCCGGCGGAAAAAGATTTTTTTGAAAAAATCCCTAACCCCGGGGTCACAATTTCAGCAAAAATCTGACTTTTGGCAATTCATTCAAAAATGGTTCTGAACGGTTGCAAATGCTCCCCTGAAAGGTTTGGCAGTCGAAACAGAAGGCTTTTTATCACAAGACAAGAAATCAGCCCTCGACCACTTAACCGGCGGAAAAAGATTTTTTTGAAAAAATCCCTAAGCCCCGGGGTCACAATTTCAGCAAAAATCTGACTTTTGGCAATTCATTTAAAAATGGTGCCAAACGTTTGCAAATGCTCCCCTGAAAGGTTTGGCAATCGAAACAGAAGGCTTTTCATGAAAGGTCAAGAAATCAGCCCTCAGCAACATAACCGGCGGAAAATATTTTTTGAAAAAATACCTAAGCCACGGGGTCACAATTTAAGCAAATATCTGACTTTTGGCAATTCACTCGAAAATGGTGCCAAACGCTTGCAAATGCTCCCCTGAAAGGTTTGGCAGTCGAAACAGAAGGCTTTTCATGAAAGTTCAAGAAATCAGCTCTCGATCACTTACCCGGCGGAAAAAGATTTTTTTGAAAAAATCCCTAAGCCCCGGGGTCACAATTTCAGCAAAAATCTGACTTTTGGCAATTCACTCAGAAATGGTGCCAAACGCTTGCAAATGCTCCCCTGAAAGGTTTGGCAATCGAAACAGAAGGCTTTTTATCACAGGACAAGAAATCAGCCCTCAGCAACATAACCGGCGGAAAATATTTTTTGAAAAAATACCTAAGCCACGGGGTCACAATTTAAGCAAATATCTGACTTTTGGCAATTCACTCGAAAATGGTGCCAAACGCTTGCAAATGCTCCCCTGAAAGTTTAGGCAGTCGAAACAGAAGGCTTTTCATCAAAGGACAAGAAATCAGCCCTCGATTACGTAACCGGCGGAAAAAGATTTTTTTGAAAAAAATCCCTAAGCCCCGGGGTAACAATTTCAGCAAAAATCTGACTTTTGGCAATTCACTCAAAAATGGTGCCAAACGCTTGCAAATGCTCTCCCAAAATGTTTGGCAATCGAAACAGAAGGCTTTTTATCACAGGACAAGAAATCAGCCCTCGACCACTTACCCGGCGGAAAAAGATTTTTTTTTAAAAATCCCTAAGCCCCGGGGTAACAATTTCAGCAAAAATCTGACTTTTGGCAATTCATTCAAAAATGGTTCTGAACGGTTGCAAATGCTCCCCTGAAAGGTTTGGCAGTCGAAACAGAAGGCTTTTTATCACAAGACAAGAAATCAGCCCTCGACCACTTAACTGGCGGAAAAAGATTTTTTTGAAAAAATCCCTAAGCCCCGGGGTCACAATTTCAGCAAAAATCTGACTTTTGGCAATTCACTCAAAAATGGTGCCAAACGCTTGCAAATGTTCCCCTGAAAGGTTTGGCAGTCGAAACAGAAGGCTTTTCATCAAAGGAAAAGAAATCAGCCCTCGATCACTTACCCAGCGGAAAAAGATTTTTTAAAAAAAATCCCTAAGCCCCGGTGTCACAATTTCAGCAAAAATCTGACTTTTGGCAATTCACTCAAAAATGGTGCCAAACGCTTGCAAATGCTCCCCTGAAAGGTTTGGCAGTCGAAACAGAAGGCTTTTCATCAAAGGACAAGAAATCAGGCCTCGATCACTTAACCGGCGGAAAAAGATTTTTTTGAAAAAATCCCTAAGCCCCGGGGTCACAATTTCAGCAAAAATCTGACTTTTGGCAATTCACTCAAAAATGGTGCCAAACGCTTGCAAATGCTCTCCCAAAATGTTTGGCAATCGAAACAAAAGGCTTTTTATCACAGGACAAGAAATCAGCCCTGGACCACTTACCCGGCGGAAAAAGATTTTTTTGAAAAAATCCCTAAGCCCCGGGGTCACAATTTCAGCAAAAATCTGACTTTTGTCAGTTCACTCAAAAATGGTGCCAAACGCTTGCAAATGCTCCCCTGAAAGGTTTGGCAGTCGAAACAGAAGGCTTTTCATCAAAGGACAAGAAATCAGCCCTCAGCAACATAACCGGCGGAAAATATTTTTTGAAAAAATCCCTAAGCCCCGGGGTCACAATTTAAGCAAATATCTGACTTTTGGCAATTCACTCAAAAATGGTGCCAAACGCTTGCAAATGCTCTCCTGAAAGGTTTGGCAGTCGAATCAGAAGGCTTTTCATCAAACAACAAGAAATCAGCCCTCAGCAACATAACCGGCGGAAAATCTTTTTTGAAAAAATCCCTAAGCCCCGGAGTCACAATTTCAGCAAAAATCTGACTTTTGGCAATTCATTCAAAAATGGTTCTGAACGGATGCAAATGCTCCCCTGAAAGGTTTGGCAGTCGAAACAGAAGGCTTTTTATCACAAGACAAGAAATCAGCCCTCGACCACTTAACCGGCGGAAAAAGATTTTTTTCAAAAAAGCCCTAAGCCCCGGGGTCACAATTTCAGCAAAAATCTGACTTTTGGCAATTCACTCAAAAATGGTGCCAAACGTTTGCAACTGTTCCCCTGAAATGTTTGGCCATCGAAACAGAAGGCTTTTTATCACAGGACAAGAAATCAGCCCTCGACCACTTAACCGGCGGAAATAGATTTTTTTGAAAAAATCCCTAAGCCCCGGGGTCACAATTTCAGCAAAAATCTGACTTTTGGCAATTCATTCAAAAATGGTGCCAAACGTTTGCAAATGCTCCCCTGAAAGGTTTGGCAGTCGAAACAGAAGGCTTTTCATGAAAGGACAAGAAATCAGCCGTCGATCACTTACCCGGCGGAAAAAGATTTTTTTGAAGAAATCCCTAAGCCCCGGGGTCACAATTTCAGCAAAAATCTGACTTTTGGCAATTCACTCGAAAATGGTGCCAAACGCTTGCAAATGCTCCCCTGAAAGGTTTGGCAGTCGAAACAGAAGGCTTTTCATCAATGGACAAGAAATCAGCCCTCAGCAACATAACCGGCGGAAAATATTTTTTGAAAAAATACCTAAGCCCCGGGGTCACAATTTAAGCAAATATCTGACTTTTGGAAATTCACTCGAAAATGGTGCCAAACGCTTGCAAATGCTCCCCTGAAAGGTTTGGCAGTCGAAACAGAAGGCTTTTCATGAAAGGTCAAGAAATCAGCTCTCGATCACTTACCCGGCGGAAAAAGATTTTTTTGAAAAAATCCCTAAGCCCCGGGGTCACAATTTCAGCAAAAATCTGACTTTTGGCAATTCACTCAGAAATGGTGCCAAACGCTTGCAAATGCTCCCCTGAAAGGTTTGGCAGTCGAAACAGAAGGCTTTTCATCAAAGGACAAGAAATCAGCCCTCGATCACTTACCCGGCGGAAAAAGATTTTTTTGAAAAAATCCCTAAGCCCCGGGGTCACAATTTCAGCAAAAATCTGACTTTTGTCAGTTCACTCAAAAATGGTGCCAAACGCTTGCAAATGCTCCCCTGAAAGGTTTGGCAGTCGAAACAGAAGGCTTTTCATCAAAGGACAAGAAATCAGCCCTCAGCAACATAACCGGCGGAAAATATTTTTTGAAAAAATCCCTAAGCCCCGGGGTCACAATTTAAGCAAATATCTGACTTTTGGCAATTCACTCAAAAATGGTGCCAAACGCTTGCAAATGCTCTCCTGAAAGGTTTGGCAGTCGAATCAGAAGGCTTTTCATCAAACAACAAGAAATCAGCCCTCAGCAACATAACCGGCGGAAAATCTTTTTTGAAAAAATCCCTAAGCCCCGGGGTCACAATTTCAGCAAAAATCTGACTTTTGGCAATTCATTCAAAAATGGTTCTGAACGGATGCAAATGCTCCCCTGAAAGGTTTGGCAGTCGAAACAGAAGGCTTTTTATCACAAGACAAGAAATCAGCCCTCGACCACTTAACCGGCGGAAAAAGATTTTTTTCAAAAAAGCCCTAAGCCCCGGGGTCACAATTTCAGCAAAAATCTGACTTTTGGCAATTCACTCAAAAATGGTGCCAAACGTTTGCAAATGCTCCCCTGAAATGTTTGGCCATCGAAACAGAAGGCTTTTTATCACAGGACAAGAAATCAGCCCTCGACCACTTAACCGGCGGAAAAAGATTTTTTTGAAAAAATCCCTAAGCCCCGGGGTCACAATTTCAGCAAAAATCTGACTTTTGGCAATTCACTCAAAAATGGTGCCAAACGCTTGCAAATGCTCCCCTGAAAGGTTTGGCAGTCGAAACAGAAGGCTTTTCATGAAAGGTCAAGAAATCAGCTCTCGATCACTTACCCGGCGGAAAAAGATTTTTTTGAAAAAATCCCTAAGCCCCGGGGTCACAATTTCAGCAAAAATCTGACTTTTGGCAATTCACTCAAAAATGGTGCCAAACGCTTGCAAATGCTCCCCTGAAAGGTTTGGCAGTCGAAACAGAAGGCTTTTCATCAATGGACAAGAAATCAGCCCTCAGCAACATAACCGGCGGAAAATATTTTTTGAAAAAATACCTAAGCCCCGGGGTCACAATTTAAGCAAATATCTGACTTTTGGAAATTCACTCGAAAATGGTGCCAAACGCTTGCAAATGCTCCCCTGAAAGGTTTGGCAGTCGAAACAGAAGGCTTTTCATGAAAGGTCAAGAAATCAGCTCTCGATCACTTACCCGGCGGAAAAAGATTTTTTTGAAAAAATCCCTAAGCCCCGGGGTCACAATTTCAGCAAAAATCTGACTTTTGGCAATTCACTCAGAAATGGTGCCAAACGCTTGCAAATGCTCCCCTGAAAGGTTTGGCAGTCGAAACAGAAGGCTTTTCATCAAAGGACAAGAAATCAGCCCTCGATCACTTACCCGGCGGAAAAAGATTTTTTTCAAAAAATCCCTAAGCCCCGGGGTCACAATTTCAGCAAAAATCTGACTTTTGGCAATTCACTCAAAAATGGTGCCAAACGCTTGCAAATGCTCCCCTGAAAGGTTTGGCAGTCGAAACGGAAGGCTTTTCATCAAAGGACAAGAAATCAGCCCTCAGCAACATAACCGGCGGAAAATATTTTTTGAAAAAATCCCTAAGCCCCGGGGTCACAATTTCAGCAAAAATCTGACTTTTGGCAATTCATTCAAAAATGGTGCCAAACGCTTGCAAATGATCACCTGAAAGGTTTGGCAGTCGAAACAGAAGGCTTTTCATCAAAGGACAAGAAATCAGCCCTCGATCACTTACCCGGCGGAAAAAGATTTTTTTGAAAAAAATCCCTAAGCCCCGGGGTCACAATTTCAGCAAAAATCTGACTTTTGGCAATTCACTCAAAAATGGTGCCAAACGCTTGCAAATGCTCTCCCAAAATGTTTGGCAATCGAAACAGAAGGCTTTTTATCACAGGACAAGAAATCAGCCCTCGACCACTTACCCGGCGGAAAAAGATTTTTTTTAAAAAATCCCTAACCCCGGGGTCACAATTTCAGCAAAAATCTGACTTTTGGCAATTCATTCAAAAATGGTTCTGAACGGTTGCAAATGCTCCCCTGAAAAGTTTGGCAGTCGAAACAGAAGGCTTTTTATCACAAGACAAGAAATCAGCCCTCGACCACTTAACCGACGGAAAAAGATTTTTTTGAAAAAATCCCTAAGCCCCGGGGTCACAATTTCAGCAAAAATCTGACTTTTTTCAATTCACTCAAAAATGGTGCCAAACGCTTTCAAATGCTCCCCTGAAATGTTTGGCAGTCGAAACAGAAGGCTTTTCATCAATGGAAAAGAAATCAGCCCTCAGCAACATAACCGGCGGAAAATATTTTTTGAAAAAATACCTAAGCCCCGGGGTCACAATTTCAGCAAAAATCTGACTTTTGGCAATTCACTCAGAAATGGTGCCAAACTCTTGCAAGTGCTCCCCTGAAAGGTTTGGCAGCCGAAACAGAAGGCTTTTCATCAAAGGACAAGAAATCAGCCCTCGATCACTTACCCGGCGGAAAAAGATTTTTTTGAAAAAAATCCCTAAGCCCCGGGGTCACAATTTCAGCAAAAATCTGACTTTTGGCAATTCACTCAAAAATGGTGCCAAACGCTTGCAAATGCTCTCCCAAAATGTTTGGCAATCGAAACAGAAAGCTTTTTATCACAGGACAAGAAATCAGCCCTCGACCACTTACCCGGCGGAAAAAGATTTTTTTTAAAAAATCCCTAACCCCGGGGTGACAATTTCAGCAAAAATCTGACTTTTGGCAATTCATTCAAAAATGGTTCTGAACGGTTGCAAATGCTCCCCTAAAAGGTTTGGCAGTCAAAACAGAAAGCTTTTTATCACAAGACAAGAAATCAGCCCTCGTCCACTTAACCGGCGGAAAAAGATTTTTTTGAAAAAATCCCTAAGCCCCGGGGTCACAATTTCAGCAAAAATCTGACTTTTGGCAATTCACTCAAAAATGGTGCCAAACGCTTGCAAATGCTCCCCTGAAAGGTTTGGCAGTCGAAACAGAAGGCTTTTCATCAAAGGACAAGAAATCAGCCCTCAGCAACATAACCGGCGGAAAATATTTTTTGAAAAAATCCCTAAGCCCCGGGGTCACAATTTAAGCAAATATCTGACTTTTGCCAATTCACTCAAAAATGGTGCCAAACGCTTGCAAATGCTGTCCTGAAAGGTTTGGCAGTCGAATCAGAAGGCTTTTCATCAAACAACAAGAAATCAGCCCTCAGCAACATAACCGGCGGAAAATCTTTTTTGAAAAAATCCCTAAGCCCCGGGGTCACAATTTCAGCAAAAATCTGACTTTTGGCAATTCATTCAAAAATGGTTCTGAACGGATGCAAATGCTCCCCTGAAAGGTTTGGCAGTCGAAACAGAAGGCTTTTTATCACAAGACAAGAAATCAGCCCTCGACCACTTAACCGGCGGAAAAAGATTTTTTTGAAAAAATCCCTAAGCCCCGGGGTCACAATTTCAGCAAAAATCTGACTTTTGGCAATTCACTCAAAAATGGTGCCAAACGTTTGCAAATGCTCCCCTGAAATGTTTGGCCATCGAACCTAAGGCTTTTTATCACAGGACAAGAAATCAGCCCTCGACCACTTAACCGGCGGAAATAGATTTTTTTGAAAAAATCCCTAAGCCCCGGGGTCACAATTTCAGCAAAAATCTGACTTTTGGCAATTCATTCAAAAATGGTGCCAAACGTTTGCAAATGCTCCCCTGAAAGGTTTGGCAGTCGAAACAGAAGGCTTTTCATGAAATGACAAGAAATCAGCCCTCGATCACTTACCCGGCGGAAAAAGATTTTTTTGAAGAAATCCCTAAGCCCCGGGGTCACAATTTCAGCAAAAATCTGACTTTTGGCAATTCACTCAAAAATGGTGCCAAACGCTTGCAAATGCTCCCCTGAAAGGTTTGGCAGTCGAAACAGAAGGCTTTTCATCAAAGGAGAAGAAATCAGCCCTCAGCAACATAACCGCCAGAAAATATTTTTTGAAAAAATACCTAAGCCCCGGGGTCACAATTTAAGCAAATATCTGACTTTTGGAAATTCACTCGAAAATGGTGCCAAACGCTTGCAAATGCTCCCCTGAAAGGTTTGGCAGTCGAAACAGAAGGCTTTTCATGAAAGGTCAAGAAATCAGCTCTCGGTCACTTACCCGGCGGAAAAAGATTTTTTTGAAAAAACCCCTAAGCCCCGGGGTCACAATTTCAGCAAAAATCTGACTTTTGGCAATTCACTCAAAAATGGTGCCAAAGGTTTGCAAATGCTCCCCTGAAATGTTTGGCAGTCGAAACAGAAGGCTTTTCATCACAGGACAACAAATCAGCCCTCGACCACTTAACCGGCGGAAATAGATTTTTTTGAAAAAATCCCTAAGCCCCGGGGTCACAATTTCAGCAAAAATCTGACTTTTGGCAATTCACTCAAAAATGATGCCAAACGCTTGCAAATGCTCTCCCAAAATGCTTGGCAATCGAAACAGAAGGCTTTTTATCACAGGACAAGAAACCAGCCCTCGACCACTTAACCGGCGGAAAAAGATTTTTTTGAAAAAATCCCTAAGCCCCGGGGTCACAATTTCAGCAAAAATCTGACTTTTTTCAATTCACTCAAAAATGGTGCCAAACGCTTTCAAATGCTCCCCTGAAATGTTTGGCAGTCGAAACAGAAGGCTTTTTATCACAAGACAAGAAATCAGCGCTCGACCACTGAACCGGCGGAAATAGATTTTTTTGAAAAAATCCCTAAGCCCCGGGGTCACAATTTCATCAAAAATCTGACTTTTGGCAATTCATTCAAAAATGGTGCCAAACGTTTGCAAATGCTCCCCTGAAAGGTTTGGCAATCGAAACAGAAGGCTTTTTATCACAGGACAAGAAATCAGCCGTCAGCAACATAACCGGCGGAAAATATTTTTTGAAAAAATACCTAAGCCACGGGGTCACAATTTAAGCAAATATCTGACTTTTGGAAATTCACTCGAAAATGGTGCCAAACGCTTGCAAATGCTCCCCTGAAAGGTTTGGCAGTCGAAACAGAAGGCTTTTCATGAAAGGTCAAGAAATCAGCCCTCGATCACTTACCCGGCGGAAAAAGATTTTTTTGAAAAAAATCCCTAAGCCCCGGGGTCACAATTTCAGCAAAAATCTGACTTTTGGCAATTCACTCAAAAATGGTGCCAAACGCTTGCAAATGCTCTCCCAAAATGTTTGGCAATCGAAACAGAAGGCTTTTTATCACAGGACAAGAAATCAGCCCTCGACCACTTACCCGGCGGAAAAAGATTTTTTTTAAAAAATCCCTAACCCCGGGGTCACAATTTCAGCAAAAATCTGACTTTTGGCAATTCATTCAAAAATGGTTCTGAACGGTTGCAAATGCTCCCCTGAAAAGTTTGGCAGTCGAAACAGAAGGCTTTTTATCACAAGACAAGAAATCAGCCCTCGACCACTTAACCGACGGAAAAAGATTTTTTTGAAAAAATCCCTAAGCCCCGGGGTCACAATTTCAGCAAAAATCTGACTTTTGGCAATTCACTCAGAAATGGTGCCAAACGCTTGCAAGTGCTCCCCTGAAAGGTTTGGCAGTCGAAACAGAAGGCTTTTCATCAAAGGACAAGAAATCAGCCCTCGATCACTTACCCGGCGGAAAAAGATTTTTTTGAAAAAATCCCTAAGCCCCGGGGTCACAATTTCAGCAAAAATCTGACTTTTGGCAATTCACTCAAAAATGGTGCCAAACGCTTGCAAATGCTCCCCTGAAAGGTTTGGCAGTCGAAACGGAAGGCTTTTCATCAAAGGACAAGAAATCAGCCCTCAGCAACATAACCGGCGGAAAATATTTTTTGAAAAAATCCCTAAGCCCCGGGGTCACAATTTCAGCAAAAATCTGACTTTTGGCAATTCATTCAAAAATGGTGCCAAACGCTTGCAAATGATCACCTGAAAGGTTTGGCAGTCGAAACAGAAGGCTTTTCATCAAAGGACAAGAAATCAGCCCACGATCACTTACCCGGCGGAAAAAGATTTTTTTGAAAAAAATCCCTAAGCCCCGGGGTCACAATTTCAGCAAAAATCTGACTTTTGGCAATTCACTCAAAAATGGTGCCAAACGCATGCAAATGCTCTCCCAAAATGTTTGGCAATCGAAACAGAAAGCTTTTTATCACAGGACAAGAAATCAGCCCTCGACCACTTACCCGGCGGAAAAAGATTTTTTTTAAAAAATCCCTAACCCCGGGGTCACAATTTCAGCAAAAATCTGACTTTTGGCAATTCATTCAAAAATGGTTCTGAACGGTTGCAAATGCTCCCCTGAAAGGTTTGGCAGTCGAAACAGAAGGCTTTTCATCAAAGGACAAGAAATCAGCCCTCAGCAACATAACCGGCGGAAAATATTTTTTGAAAAAATCCCTAAGCCCCGGGGTCACAATTTAAGCAAATATCTGACTTTTGCCAATTCACTCAAAAATGGTGCCAAACGCTTGCAAATGCTGTCCTGAAAGGTTTGGCAGTCGAATCAGAAGGCTTTTCATCAAACAACAAGAAATCAGCCCTCGACCACTTAACCGGCGGAAAAAGATTTTTTTGAAAAAATCCCTAAGCCCCGGGGTCACAATTTCAGCAAAAATCTGACTTTTGGCAATTCATTCAAAAATGGTTCTGAACGGATGCAAATGCTCCCCTGAAAGGTTTGGCAGTCGAAACAGAAGGCTTTTTATCACAAGACAAGAAATCAGCCCTCGACCACTTAACCGGCGGAAAAAGATTTTTTTGAAAAAATCCCTAAGCCCCGGGGTCACAATTTCAGCAAAAATCTGACTTTTGGCAATTCACTCAAAAATGGTGCCAAACGTTTGCAAATGCTCCCCTGAAATGTTTGGCCATCGAACCTAAGGCTTTTTATCACAGGACAAGAAATCAGCCCTCGACCACTTAACCGGCGGAAATAGATTTTTTTGAAAAAATCCCTAAGCCCCGGGGTCACAATTTCAGCAAAAATCTGACTTTTGGCAATTCATTCAAAAATGGTGCCAAACGTTTGCAAATGCTCCCCTGAAAGGTTTGGCAGTCGAAACAGAAGGCTTTTCATGAAAGGACAAGAAATCAGCCCTCGATCACTTACCCGGCGGAAAAAGATTTTTTTGAAGAAATCCCTAAGCCCCGGGGTCACAATTTCAGCAAAAATCTGACTTTTGGCAATTCACTCAAAAATGGTGCCAAACGCTTGCAAATGCTCCCCTGAAAGGTTTGGCAGTCGAAACAGAAGGCTTTTCATCAAAGGAGAAGAAATCAGCCCTCAGCAACATAACCGCCAGAAAATATTTTTTGAAAAAATACCTAAGCCCCGGGGTCACAATTTAAGCAAATATCTGACTTTTGGAAATTCACTCGAAAATGGTGCCAAACGCTTGCAAATGCTCCCCTGAAAGGTTTGGCAGTCGAAACAGAAGGCTTTTCATGAAAGGTCAAGAAATCAGCTCTCGGTCACTTACCCGGCGGAAAAAGATTTTTTTGAAAAAATCCCTAAGCCCCGGGGTCACAATTTCAGCAAAAATCTGACTTTTGGCAATTCACTCAAAAATGGTGCCAAACGTTTGCAAATGCTCCCCTGAAATGTTTGGCAGTCGAAACAGAAGGCTTTTCATCACAGGACAACAAATCAGCCCTCGACCACTTAACCGGCGGAAATAGATTTTTTTGAAAAAATCCCTAAGCCCCGGGGTCACAATTTCAGCAAAAATCTGACTTTTGGCAATTCACTCAAAAATGATGCCAAACGCTTGCAAATGCTCTCCCAAAATGCTTGGCAATCGAAACAGAAGGCTTTTTATCACAGGACAAGAAACCAGCCCTCGACCACTTAACCGGCGGAAAAAGATTTTTTTGAAAAAATCCCTAAGCCCCGGGGTCACAATTTCAGCAAAAATCTGACTTTTTTCAATTCACTCAAAAATGGTGCCAAACGCTTTCAAATGCTCCCCTGAAATGTTTGGCAGTCGAAACAGAAGGCTTTTTATCACAAGACAAGAAATCAGCCCTCGACCACTGAACCGGCGGAAATAGATTTTTTTGAAAAAATCCCTAAGCCCCGGGGTCACAATTTCAGCAAAAATCTGACTTTTGGCAATTCATTCAAAAATGGTGCCAAACGTTTGCAAATGCTCCCCTGAAAGGTTTGGTAATCGAAACAGAAGGCTTTTTATCACAGGACAAGAAATCAGCCGTCAGCAACATAACCGGCGGAAAATATTTTTTGAAAAAATACCTAAGCCACGGGGTCACAATTTAAGCAAATATCTGACTTTTGGAAATTCACTCGAAAATGGTGCCAAACGCTTGCAAATGCTCCCCTGAAAGGTTTGGCAGTCGAAACAGAAGGCTTTTCATGAAAGGTCAAGAAATCAGCTCTCGATCACTTACCCGGCGGAAAAAGATTTTTTTTAAAAAAATCCCTAAGCCCCGGGGTCACAATTTCAGCAAAAATCTGACTTTTGGCAATTCATTCAAAAATGGTTCTGAACGGTTGCAAATGCTCCCCTGAAAGGTTTGGCAGTCGAAACAGAAGGCTTTTTATCACAAGACAAGAAATCAGCCCTCGACCACTTAACCGGCGGAAAAAGATTTTTTTGAAAAAATCCCTAAGCCCCGGGGTCACAATTTCAGCAAAAATCTGACTTTTGGCAATTCACTCAAAAATGATGCAAAACGCTTGCAAATGCTCTCCCAAAATGTTTGGCAATCGAAACAGAAGGCTTTTCATCAAAGGACAAGAAATCAGCCCTCGATCACTTACCCGGCGGAAAAAGATTTTTTTGAAAAAATCCCTAAGCCCCGGTGTCACAATTTCAGCAAAAATCTGACTTTTGGCAATTCACTCAAAAATGGTGCCAAACGCTTTCAAATGCTCCCCTGAAAGGTTTGGCAGTCGAAACAGAAGGCTTTTCATCAAAAGACAAGAAATCAGGCCTCGATCACTTAACCGGCCGAAAAAGATTTTTTTGAAAAAATCCCTAAGCCCCGGGGTCACAATTTCAGCAAAAATCTGACTTTTGGCAATTCACTCAAAAATGGTGCCAAACGCTTGCAAATGCTCTCCCAAAATGTTTGGCAATCGAAACAAAAGGCTTTTTATCACAGGACAAGAAATCAGCCCTCGACCACTTAACCGGCGGAAAAAGATTTTTTTGAAAAAATCCCTAAGCCCCGGGGTCACAATTTCAGCAAAAATCTGACTTTTGGCCATTCACTCAAAAATGGTGCCAAACGTTTGCAAATGCTCCCCTGAAATGTTTCGCCATCGAAACAGAAGGCTTTTTATCACAGGACAAGAAATCAGCCCTCGACCACTTAACCGGCAGAAATAGATTTTTTTGAAAAAATCCCTAAGCCCCGGGGTCACAATTTCAGCAAAAATCTGACTTTTGGCAATTTATTCAAAAATGGTGCCAAACGTTTGCAAATGCTCCCCTGAAAGGTTTGGCAGTCGAAACAGAAGGCTTTTCATGAAAGGACAAGAAATCAGCCCTCGATCACTTACCCGGCGGAAAAAGATTTTTTTGAAAAAATCCCTAAGCCCCGGCGTCACAAATTCAGCAAAAATCTGACTTTTGGCAATTCACTCAAAAATGGTGCCAAACGCTTGCAAATGCTCCCCTGAAAGGTTTGGCAGTCGAAACAGAAGGCTTTTCATCAAAGGACAAGAAATCAGCCCTCAGCAACATAACCGGCGGAAAATATTTTTTGAAAAAATACCTAAGCCCCGGGGTCACAATTTAAGCAAATATCTGACTTTTGGAAATTCACTCGAAAATGGTGCCAAACGCTTGCAAATGCTCCCCTGAAAGGTTTGGCAGTCGAAACAGAAGGCTTTTCATGAAAGGTCAAGAAATCAGCTCTCGGTCACTTACCCGGCGGAAAAAGATTTTTTTGAAAAAATCCCTAAGCCCCGGGGTCACAATTTCAGCAAAAATCTGACTTTTGGCAATTCACTCAAAAATGGTGCCAAACGCTTGCAAATGCTCCCCTGAAAGGTTTGGCAGTCGAAACAGAAGGCTTTTCATCAAAGGACAAGAAATCAGCCCTCGATCACTTACCCGGCGGAAAAAGATTTTTTTGAAAAAATCCCTAAGCCCCGGGGTCACAATTTCAGCAAATATCTGACTTTTGGCAATTCACTCAAAAATGGTGCCAAACGCTTGCAAATGCTCCCCTGAAAGGTTTGGCAGTCGAAACGGAAGGCTTTTCATCAAAGGACAAGAAATCAGCCCTCAGCAACATAACCGGCGGAAAATATTTTTTGAAAAAATCCCTAAGCCCCGGGGTCACAATTTCAGCAAAAATCTGACTTTTGGAAATTGATTCAAAAATGGTGCCAAACGCTTGTAAATGATGACCTGAAAGGTTTGGCAGTCGAAACAAAAGGCTTTTCATCAAAGGACAAGAAATCAGCCCTCGATCACTTACCCGGCGGAAAAAGATTTTTTTAAAAAAAATCCCTAAGCCCCGGGGTCAAAATTTCAGAAAAAATCTGACTTTTGGCAATTCACTCAAAAATGGTGCCAAACGCTTGCAAATGCTCCCCTGAAAGGTTAGGCAGTCGAAACAGAAGGCTTTTTATCAAAGGACAAGAAATCAGCCCTCGATCACTTAACCGGCGGAAAAAGATTTTTTTGAAAAAATCCCTAACCCCCGGGGTAAGAATTTCAGCAAAAATCTGACTTTTGGCAATTCACTCAAAAATGGTGCCAAACGCTTGCAAATGCTCTCCCAAAATGTTTGGCAATCGAAACAGAAGGCTTTTTATCACAGGAAAAGAAATCAGCCCTCGACCACTTACCCGGCGGAAAAAGATTTTTTTGAAAAAATCCCTAACCCCGGGGTCACAATTTCAGCAAAAATCTGACTTTTGGCAATTCAATCAAAAATGGTTCTGAACGGTTGCAAATGCTCCCCTGAAAGGTTTGGCAGTCGAAACAGAAGGCTTTTTATCACAAGACAAGAAATCAGCCCTCGACCACTTAACTGGCGGAAAAAGATTTTTTTGAAAAAATCCCTCAGCCCCGTGGTCACAATTTCAGCAAGAATCGGACTTTTGGCAATTCACTCAAAAATGGTGCCAAACGCTTGCAAATGTTCCCCTGAAAGGTTTGGCAGTCGAAACAGAAGGCTTTTCATCAAAGGACAAGAAATCAGCCCTCGATCACTTACCCGGCGGAAACAGATTTTTTTAAAAAAATCCTTAAGCCCCGGTGTCACAAATTCAGCAAAAATCTGACTTTTGGCAATTCACTCAAAAATGGTGCCAAACGCTTGCAAATGCTCCCCTGAAAGGTTTGGCAGTCGAAACAGAAGGCTTTTCATCAAAGGACAAGAAATCAGCCCTCAGCAACATAACCGGCGGAAAATATTTTTTGAAAAAATACCTAAGCCCCGGGGTCACAATTTAAGCAAATATCTGACTTTTGGAAATTCACTCGAAAATGGTGCCAAACGATTGCAAATGCTCCCCTGAAAGGTTTGGCAGTCGAAACAGAAGGCTTTTCATGAAAGGTCAAGAAATCAGCTATCGGTCACTTACCCGGCGGAAAAAGATTTTTTTGAAAAAATCCCTAAGCCCCGGGGTCACAATTTCAGCAAAAATCTGACTTTTTTCAATTCACTCAAAAATGGTGCCAAACGCTTTCAAATGCTCCCCTGAAAGGTTTGGCAGTCGAAACAGAAGGCTTTTCATCAAAGGACAAGAAATCAGCCATCGACCACTTACCCGGCGGAAAAAGATTTTTTTGAAAAAATCCCTAAGCCCCGGGGTCACAATTTCAGCAAAAATCTGACTTTTGGCAATTCATTCAAAAATGGTTCTGAACGGATGCAAATGCTCCCCTGAAAGGTTTGGCAGTCGAAACAGAAGGCTTTTTATCACAAGACAAGAAATCAGCCCTCGACCACTTAACCGGCGGAAAAAGATTTTTTTGAAAAAATCCCTAAGCCCCGGGGTCACAATTTCAGCAAAAATCTGACTTTTGGCAATTCACTCAAAAATGGTGCCAAACGTTTGCAAATGCTCCCCTGAAATGTTTGGCCATCGAAACAGAAGGCTTTTTATCACGGGACAAGAAATCAGCCCTCGACCACTTAACCGGCGGAAATAGATTTTTTTGAAAAAATCCCTAAGCCCCGGGGTCACAATTTCAGCAAAAATCTGACTTTTGGCAATTCATTCAAAAATGGTGCCAAACGTTTGCAAATGCTCCCCTGAAAGGTTTGGCAGTCGAAACAGAAGGCTTTTCATGAAAGGACAAGAAATCAGCCCTCGATCACTTACCCGGCGGAAAAAGATTTTTTTGAAGAAATCCCTAAGCCCCGGGGTCACAATTTCAGCAAAAATCTGACTTTTGGCAATTCACTCAAAAATGGTGCCAAACGCTTGCAAATGCTCCCCTGAAAGGTTTGGCAGTCGAAACAGAAGGCTTTTCATCAAAGGACAAGAAATCAGCCCTCAGCAACATAACCGGCGGAAAATATTTTTTGAAAAAATACCTAAGCCCCGGGGTCACAATTTAAGCAAATATCTGACTTTTGGAAATTCACTCGAAAATGGTGCCAAACGCTTGCAAATGCTCCCCTGAAAGGTTTGGCAGTCGAGACAGAAGGCTTTTCATCAAAGGACAAGAAATCAGCCATCGACCACTTACCCGGCGGAAAAAGATTTTTTTGAAAAAATCCCTAAGCCCCGGGGTCACAATTTCAGCAAAAATCTGACTTTTGGCAATTCACTCAAAAATGGTGCCAAACGCTTGCAAATGCTCTCCCAAAATGTTTGGCAATCGAAACAGAAGGCTTTTTATCACAGGACAAGAAATCAGCCCTCGACCACTTACCCGGCGGAAAAAGATTTTTTTAAAAAAATACCTAAGCCCCGGGGTCACAATTTAAGCAAATATCTGACTTTTGGCAATTCATTCAAAAATGGTTCTGAACGGATGCAAATGCTCCCCTGAAAGGTTTGGCAGTCGAAACAGAAGGCTTTTTATCACAAGACAAGAAATCAGCCCTCGACCACTTAACCGGCGGAAAAAGATTTTTTTGAAAAAATCCCTAAGCCCCGGGGTCACAATTTCAGCAAAAATCTGACTTTTGGCAATTCACTCAAAAATGGTGCCAAACGTTTGCAAATGCTCCCCTGAAATGTTTGGCCATCGAAACAGAAGGCTTTTTATCACAGGACAAGAAATCAGCCCTCGACCACTTAACCGGCGGAAATAGATTTTTTTGAAAAAATCCCTAAGCCCCGGGGTCACAATTTCAGCAAAAATCTGACTTTTGGCAATTCATTCAAAAATGGTGCCAAACGTTTGCAAATGCTACCCTGAAAGGTTTGGCAGTCGAAACAGAAGGCTTTTCATGAAAGGACAAGAAATCAGCCCTCGACCACTTAACTGGCGGAAAAAGATTTTTTTGAAAAAATCCCTCAGCCCCGTGGTCACAATTTCAGCAAGAATCGGACTTTTGGCAATTCACTCAAAAATGGTGCCAAACGCTTGCAAATGTTCCCCTGAAAGGTTTGGCAGTCGAAACAGAAGGCTTTTCATGGAAGTTCAAGAAATCAGCTCTCGATCACTTACCCGGCGGAAAAAATTTTTTTTAAAAAAATCCTTAAGCCCCGGTGTCACAAATTCAGCAAAAATCTGACTTTTGGCAATTCACTCAAAAATGGTGCCAAACGCTTGCAAATGCTCCCCTGAAAGGTTTGGCAGTCGAAACAGAAGGCTTTTCATCAAAGGACAAGAAATCAGCCCTCAGCAACATAACCGGCGGAAAATATTTTTTGAAAAAATACCTAAGCCCCGGGGTCACAATTTAAGCAAATATCTGACTTTCGGAAATTCACTCGAAAATGGTGCCAAACGATTGCAAATGCTCCCCTGAAAGGTTTGGCAGTCGAAACAGAAGGCTTTTCATGAAAGGTCAAGAAATCAGCTCTCGGTCACTTACCCGGCGGAAAAAGATTTTTTTGAAAAAATCCCTAAGCCCCGGGGTCACAATTTCAGCAAAAATCTGACTTTTTTCAATTCACTCAAAAATGGTGCCAAACGCTTTCAAATGCTCCCCTGAAATGTTTGGCAGTCGAAACAGAAGGCTTTTCATCAAAGGACAAGAAATCAGCCATCGACCACTTACCCGGCGGAAAAAGATTTTTTTGAAAAAATCCCTAAGCCCCGGGGTCACAATTTCAGCAAAAATCTGACTTTTGGCAATTCATTCAAAAATGGTTCTGAACGGATGCAAATGCTCCCCTGAAAGGTTTGGCAGTCGAAACAGAAGGCTTTTTATCACAAGACAAGAAATCAGCCCTCGACCACTTAACCGGCGGAAAAAGATTTTTTTGAAAAAATCCCTAAGCCCCGGGGTCACAATTTCAGCAAGAATCGGACTTTTGGCAATTCACTCAAAAATGGTGCCAAACGTTTGCAAATGCTCCCCTGAAAGGTTTGGCAGTCGAAACAGAAGGCTTTTCATGAAAGGACAAGAAATCAGCCCTCGACCACTTAACTGTCGGAAAAAGATTTTTTTGAAAAAATCCCTCAGCCCCGTGGTCACAATTTCAGCAAGAATCGGACTTTTGGCAATTCACTCAAAAATGGTGCCAAACGCTTGCAAATGTTCCCCTGAAAGGTTTGGCAGTCGAAACAGAAGGCTTTTCATCAAAGGACAAGAAATCAGCCCTCGATCACTTACCCGGCGGAAACAGATTTTTTTAAAAAAATCCTTAAGCCCCGGTGTCACAAATTCAGCAAAAATCTGACTTTTGGCAATTCACTCAAAAATGGTGCCAAACGCTTGCAAATGCTCCCCTGAAAGGTTTGGCAGTCGAAACAGAAGGCTTTTCATCAAAGGACAAGAAATCAGCCCTCGATCACTTAACCGGCGGAAAATATTTTTTGAAAAAATACCTAAGCCCCGGGGTCACAATTTAAGCAAATATCTGACTTTTGGAAATTCACTCGAAAATGGTGCCAAACGATTGCAAATGCTCCCCTGAAAGGTTTGGCAGTCGAAACAGAAGGCTTTTCATGAAAGGTCAAGAAATCAGCTCTCGGTCACTTACCCGGCGGAAAAAGATTTTTTTGAAAAAATCCCTAAGCCCCGGGGTCACAATTTCAGCAAAAATCTGACTTTTTTCAATTCACTCAAAAATGGTGCCAAACGCTTTCAAATGCTCCCCTGAAAGGTTTGGCAGTCGAAACAGAAGGCTTTTCATCAAAGGACAAGAAATCAGCCATCGACCACTTACCCGGCGGAAAAAGATTTTTTTGAAAAAATCCCTAAGCCCCGGGGTCACAATTTCAGCAAAAATCTGACTTTTGGCAATTCACTCAAAAATGGTGCCAAACGCTTTCAAATGCTCCCCTGAAAGTTTTGGCAGTCGAAACAGAAGGCTTTTCATCAAAGGACAAGAAATCAGCCCTGGACCACTTACCCGGCGGAAAAAGATTTTTTTGAAAAAATCCCTAAGCCCCGGGGTCACAATTTCAGCAAAAATCTGACTTTTGGCAATTCATTCAAAAATGGTTCTGAACGGATGCAAATGCTCCCCTGAAAGGTTTGGCAGTCGAAACAGAAGGCTTTTTATCACAAGACAAGAAATCAGCCCTCGACCACTTAACCGGCGGAAAAAGATTTTTTTGAAAAAATCCCTAAGCCCCGGGGTCACAATTTCAGCAAAAATCTGACTTTTGGCAATTCACTCAACAATGGTGCCAAACGTGTGCAAATGCTCCCCTGAAATGTTTGGCCATCGAAACAGAAGGCTTTTTATCACGGGACAAGAAATCAGCCCTCGACCACTTAACCGGCGGAAATAGATTTTTTTGAAAAAATCCCTAAGCCCCGGGGTCACAATTTCAGCAAAAATCTGACTTTTGGCAATTCATTCAAAAATGGTGCCAAACGTTTGCAAATGCTCCCCTGAAAGGTTTGGCAGTCGAAACAGAAGGCTTTTCATGAAAGGACAAGAAATCAGCCCTCGAGCACTTACCCGGCGGAAAAAGATTTTTTTGAAGAAATCCCTAAGCCCCGGGGTCACAATTTCAGCAAAAATCTGACTTTTGGCAATTCACTCAAAAATGGTGCCAAACGCTTGCAAATGCTCCCCTGAAAGGTTTGGCAGTCGAAACAGAAGGCTTTTCATCAAAGGACAAGAAATCAGCCCTCAGCAACATAACCGGCGGAAAATATTTTTTGAAAAAATACCTAAGCCCCGGGGTCACAATTTAAGCAAATATCTGACTTTTGGAAATTCACTCGAAAATGGTGCCAAACGCTTGCAAATGCTCCCCTGAAAGGTTTGGCAGTCGAAACAGAAGGCTTTTCATCAAAGGACAAGAAATCAGCAATCGACCACTTACCCGGCGGAAAAAGATTTTTTTGAAAAAATCCCTAAGCCCCGGGGTCACAATTTCAGCAAAAATCTGACTTTTGGCAATTCACTCAAAAATGGTGCCAAACGCTTGCAAATGCTCTCCCAAAATGTTTGGCAATCGAAACAGAAGGCTTTTTATCACAGGACAAGAAATCAGCCCTCGACCACTTACCCGGCGGAAAAAGATTTTTTTAAAAAAATCCCTAACCCCGGGGTCACAATTTCAGCAAAAATCTGACTTTTGGCAATTCATTCAAAAATGGTTCTGAACGGATGCAAATGCTCCCCTGAAAGGTTTGGCAGTCGAAACAGAAGGCTTTTTATCACAAGACAAGAAATCAGCCCTCGACCACTTAACCGGCGGAAAAAGATTTTTTTGAAAAAATCCCTAAGCCCCGGGGTCACAATTTCAGCAAAAATCTGACTTTTGGCAATTCACTCAAAAATGGTGCCAAACGTTTGCAAATGCTCCCCTGAAATGTTTGGCCATCGAAACAGAAGGCTTTTTATCACACGACAAGAAATCAGCCCTCGACCACTTAACCGGCGGAAATAGATTTTTTTGAAAAAATCCCTAAGCCCCGGGGTCACAATTTCAGCAAAAATCTGACTTTTGGCAATTCATTCAAAAATGGTGCCAAACGTTTGCAAATGCTCCCCTGAAAGGTTTGGCAGTCGAAACAGAAGGCTTTTCATGAAAGGACAAGAAATCAGCCCTCGAGCACTTACCCGGCGGAAAAAGATTTTTTTGAAGAAATCCCTAAGCCCCGGGGTCACAATTTAAGCAAATATCTGACTTTTGGAAATTCACTTCAAAATGGTGCCAAACGCTTGCAAATGCTCCCCTGAAAGGTTTGGCAGTCGAAACAGAAGGCTTTTCATCAAAGGACAAGAAATCAGCCCTCGATCACTTACCCGGCGGAAAAAAATTTTTTAAAAAAAATCCTTAAGCCCCGGTGTCACAAATTCAGCAAAAATCTGACTTTTGGCAATTCACTCAAAAATGGTGCCAAACGCTTGCAAATGCTCCCCTGAAAGGTTTGGCAGTCGAAACAGAAGGCTTTTCATCAAAGGACAAGAAATCAGCCCTCAGCAACATAACCGGCGGAAAATATTTTTTGAAAAAATACCTAAGCCCCGGGGTCACAATTTAAGCAAATATCTGACTTTTGGAAATTCACTCGAAAATGGTGCCAAACGCTTGCAAATGCTCCCCTGAAAGGTTTGGCAGTCGAAACAGAAGGCTTTTCATGAAAGGTCAAGAAATCAGCTCTCGGTCACTTACCCGGCGGAAAAAGATTTTTTTGAAAAAATCCCTAAGCCCCGGGGTCACAATTTCAGCAAAAATCGGACTTTTGGCAATTCACTCAAAAATGGTGCCAAACGTTTGCAAATGCTCCCCTGAAATGTTTGGCAGTCGAAACAGAAGGCTTTTCATCACAGGACAAGAAATCAGCCCTCGACCACTTAACCGGCGGAAATAGATTTTTTTGAAAAAATCCCTAAGCCCCGGGGTCACAATTTCAGCAAAAATCTGACTTTTGGCAATTCACTCAAAAATGGTGCCAAACGCTTGCAAATGCTCCCCTGAAAGGTTTGGCAGTCGAAACAGAAGGCTTTTCATCAAAGGACAAGAAATCAGCCCTCAGCAACATAACCGGCGGAAAATATTTTTTGAAAAAATACCTAAGCCCCAGGGTCACAATTTAAGCAAATATCTGACTTTTGGAAATTCACTCGAAAATGGTGCCAAACGCTTGCAAATGCTCCCCTGAAAGGTTTGGCAGTCGAGACAGAAGGCTTTTCATCAAAGGACAAGAAATCAGCCATCGACCACTTACCCGGCGGAAAAAGATTTTTTTGAAAAAATCCCTAAGCCCCGGGGTCACAATTTCAGCAAAAATCTGACTTTTGGCAATTCACTCAGAAATGGTGCCAAACGCTTGCAAATGCTCTCCCAAAATGTTTGGCAATCGAAACAGAAGGCTTTTTATCACAGGACAAGAAATCAGCCCTCGACCACTTACCCGGCGGAAAAAGATTTTTTTAAAAAAATCCCTAACCCCGGGGTCACAATTTCAGCAAAAATCTGACTTTTGGCAATTCATTCAAAAATGGTTCTGAACGGATGCAAATGCTCCCCTGAAAGGTTTGGCAGTCGAAACAGAAGGCTTTTTATCACAAGACAAGAAATCAGCCCTCGACCACTTAACCGGCGGAAAAAGATTTTTTTGAAAAAATCCCTAAGCCCCGGGGTCACAATTTCAGCAAAAATCTGACTTTTGGCAATTCATTCAAAAATGGTGCCAAACGTTTGCAAATGCTCCCCTGAAAGGTTTGGCAGTCGAAACAGAAGGCTTTTCATGAAAGGACAAGAAATCAGCCCTCGATCACTTACCCGGCGGAAAAAGATTTTTTTGAAGAAATCCCTAAGCCCCGGGGTCACAATTTCAGCAAAAATCTGACTTTTGGCAATTCACTCAAAAATGGTGTCAAACGCTTGCAAATGCTCCCCTGAAAGGTTTGGCAGTCGAAACCGAAGGCTTTTCATCAAAGGACAAGAAATCAGCCCTCAGCAACATAAGCGGCGGAAAATATTTTTTGAAAAAATACCTAAGCCCCGGGGTCACAATTTAAGCAAATATCTGACTTTTGGAAATTCACTCGAAAATGGTGCCAAACGCTTGCAAATGCTCCCCTGAAAGGTTTGGCAGTCGAAACAGAAGGCTTTTCATCAAAGGACAAGAAATCAGCCCTCGATCACTTACCCGGCGGAAAAAAATTTTTTTAAAAAAATCCTTAAGCCCCGGTGTCACAAATTCAGCAAAAATCTGACTTTTGGCAATTCACTCAAAAATGGTGCCAAACGCTTGCAAATGCTCCCCTGAAAGGTTTGGCAGTCGAAACAGAAGGCTTTTCATCAAAGGACAAGAAATCAGCCCTCAGCAACATAACCGGCGGAAAATATTTTTTGAAAAAATACCTAAGCCCCGGGGTCACAATTTAAGCAAATATCTGACTTTTGGAAATTCACTCGAAAATGGTGCCAAACGCTTGCAAATGCTCCCCTGAAAGGTTTGGCAGTCGAAACAGAAGGCTTTTCATGAAAGGTCAAGAAATCAGCTCTCGGTCACTTACCCGGCGGAAAAAGATTTTTTTGAAAAAATCCCTAACCCCGGGGTCACAATTTCAGCAAAAATCTGACTTTTGGCAATTCATTCAAAAATGGTTCTGAACGGATGCAAATGCTCCCCTGAAAGGTTTGGCAGTCGAAACAGAAGGCTTTTTATCACAAGACAAGAAATCAGCCCTCGACCACTTAACCGGCGGAAAAAGATTTTTTTTCAAAAAATCCCTAAGCCCCGGGGTCACAATTTCAGCAAAAATCTGACTTTTGGCAATTCACTCAAAAATGGTGCCAAACGTTTGCAAATGCTCCCCTGAAATGTTTGGCCATCGAAACAGAAGGCTTTTTATCACAGGACAAGAAATCAGCCCTCGACCACTTAACCGGCGGAAATAGATTTTTTTGAAAAAATCCCTAAGCCCCGGGGTCACAATTTCAGCAAAAATCTGACTTTTGGCAATTCATTCAAAAATGGTGCCAAACGTTTGCAAATGCTCCCCTGAAAGGTTTGGCAGTCGAAACAGAAGGCTTTTCATCAAAGGACAAGAAATCAGCCCTCAGCAACATAACCGGCGGAAAATATTTTTTGAAAAAATACCTAAGCCACGGGGTCACAATTTAAGCAAATATCTGACTTTTGGAAATTCACTCGAAAATGGTGCCAAACGCTTGCAAATGCTCCCCTGAAAGGTTTGGCAGTCGAAACAGAAGGCTTTTCATGGAAGTTCAAGAAATCAGCTCTCAATCACTTACCCGGCGGAAAAAATTTTTTTTAAAAAAATCCTTAAGCCCCGGTGTCACAAATTCAGCAAAAATCTGACTTTTGGCAATTCACTCAAAAATGGTGCCAAACGCTTGCAAATGCTCCCCTGAAAGGTTTGGCAGTCGAAACAGAAGGCTTTTCATCAAAGGACAAGAAATCAGCCCTCAGCAACATAACCGGCGGAAAATATTTTTTGAAAAAATACCTAAGCCCCGGGGTCACAATTTAAGCAAATATCTGACTTTTGGAAATTCACTCGAAAATGGTGCCAAACGCTTGCAAATGCTCCCCTGAAAGGTTTGGCAGTCGAAACAGAAGGCTTTTCATGAAAGGTCAAGAAATCAGCTCTCGGTCACTTACCCGGCGGAAAAAGATTTTTTTGAAAAAATCCCTAACCCCGGGGTCACAATTTCAGCAAAAATCTGACTTTTGGCAATTCATTCAAAAATGGTTCTGAACGGATGCAAATGCTCCCCTGAAAGGTTTGGCAGTCGAAACAGAAGGCTTTTTATCACAAGACAAGAAATCAGCCCTCGACCACTTAACCGGCGGAAAAAGATTTTTTTTCAAAAAATCCCTAAGCCCCGTGGTCACAATTTCAGCAAAAATCTGACTTTTGGCAATTCACTCAAAAATGGTGCCAAACGCTTGCAAATGTTTCCCTGAAAGGTTTGGCAGTCGAAACAGAAGGCTTTTCATCAAAGGACAAGAAATCAGGCCTCGATCACTTAACCGGCGGAAAAAGATTTTTTTGAAAAAATCCCTAAGCCCCGGGGTCACAATTTCAGCAAAAATCTGACTTTTGGCAATTCACTCAAAAATGGTGCCAAACGCTTGCAAATGCTCTCCCAAAATGTTTGGCAATCGAAACAAAAGGCTTTTTATCACAGGACAAGAAATCAGCCCTGGACCACTTACCCGGCGGAAAAAGATTTTTTTGAAAAAATCCCTAAGCCCCGGGGTCACAATTTCAGCAAAAATCTGACTTTTGTCAGTTCACTCAAAAATGGTGCCAAACGCTTGCAAATGCTCCCCTGAAAGGTTTGGCAGTCGAAACAGAAGGCTTTTCATCAAAGGACAAGAAATCAGCCCTCAGCAACATAACCGGCGGAAAATATTTTTTGAAAAAATCCCTAAGCCCCGGGGTCACAATTTAAGCAAATATCTGACTTTTGGCAATTCACTCAAAAATGGTGCCAAACGCTTGCAAATGCTCTCCTGAAAGGTTTGGCAGTCGAATCAGAAGGCTTTTCATCAAACAACAAGAAACCAGCCCTCAGCAACATAACCGGCGGAAAATCTTTTTTGAAAAAATCCCTAAGCCCCGGGGTCACAATTTCAGCAAAAATCTGACTTTTGGCAATTCATTCAAAAATGGTGCCAAACGTTTGCAAATGCTCCCCTGAAAGGTTTGGCAGTCGAAACAGAAGGCTTTTCATGAAAGGACAAGAAATCAGCCCTCGATCACTTACCCGGCGGAAAAAGATTTTTTTGAAGAAATCCCTAAGCCCCGGCGTCACAATTTCAGCAAAAATCGGACTTTTGGCAATTCACTCAAAAATGGTGCCAAACGCTTGCAAATGCTCCCCTGAAAGGTTTGGCAGTCGAAACAGAAGGCTTTTCATCAAAGGACAAGAAATCAGCCCTCAGCAACATAACCGGCGGAAAATATTTTTTGAAAAAATACCTAAGCCCCGGGGTCACAATTTAAGCAAATATCTGACTTTTGGAAATTCACTCGAAAATGGTGCCAAACGCTTGCAAATGCTCCCCTGAAAGGTTTGGCAGTCGAAACAGAAGGCTTTTCATCAAAGGACAAGAAATCAGCCCTCGATCACTTACCCGGCGGAAAAAGATTTTTTTGAAAAAATCCCTAAGCCCCGGGGTCACAATTTCAGCAAATATCTGACTTTTGGCAATTCACTCAAAAATGGTGCCAAACGCTTGCAAATGCTCCCCTGAAAGGTTTGGCAGTCGAAACGGAAGGCTTTTCATCAAAGGACAAGAAATCAGCCCTCAGCAACATAACCGGCGGAAAATATTTTTTGAAAAAATCCCTAAGCCCCGGGGTCACAATTTCAGCAAAAATCTGACTTTTGGAAATTCATTCAAAAATGGTGCCAAACGCTTGCAAATGATCACCTGAAAGGTTTGGCAGTCGAAACAGAAGGCTTTTCATCAAAGGACAAGAAATCAGCCCTCAGCAACATAACCGGCGGAAAATATTTTTTGAAAAAATACCTAAGCCCCGGGGTCACAATTTAAGCAAATATCTGACTTTTGGAAATTCACTCGAAAATGGTGCCAAACGCTTGCAAATGCTCCCCTGAAAGGTTTGGCAGTCGAAACAGAAGGCTTTTCATGAAAGGTCAAGAAATCAGCTCTCGGTCACTGACCCGGCGGAAAAAGATTTTTTTGAAAAAATCCCTAAGCCCCGGGGTCACAATTTCAGCAAAAATCTGACTTTTGTCAATTCACTCAAAAATGGTGCCAAACGCTTGCAAATGCTCCCCTGAAAGGTTTGGCAGTCGAAACAGAAGGCTTTTCATCAAAGGACAAGAAATCAGCCCTCGATCACTTACCCGGCGGAAAAAGATTTTTTTGAAAAAATCCCTAAGCCCCGGGGTCACAATTTCAGCAAATATCTGACTTTTGGCAATTCACTCAAAAATGGTGCCAAACGCTTGCAAATGCTCCCCTGAAAGGTTTGGCAGTCGAAACGGAAGGCTTTTCATCAAAGGACAAGAAATCAGCCCTCAGCAACATAACCGGCGGAAAATATTTTTTGAAAAAATCCCTAAGCCCCGGGGTCACAATTTCAGCAAAAATCTGACTTTTGGCAATTCACTCAAAAATGGTGCCAAACGCTTGCAAATGCTCCCCTGAAAGGTTTGGCAGTCGAAACAGAAGGCTTTTCATCAAAGGACAAGAAATCAGCCCTCGATCACTTACCCGGCGGAAAAAGATTTTTTTGAAAAAATCCCTAAGCCCCGGGGTCACAATTTCAGCAAATATCTGACTTTTGGCAATTCACTCAAAAATGGTGCCAAACGCTTGCAAATGCTCCCCTGAAAGGTTTGGCAGTCGAAACGGAAGGCTTTTCATCAAAGGACAAGAAATCAGCCCTCAGCAACATAACCGGCGGAAAATATTTTTTGAAAAAATCCCTAAGCCCCGGGGTCACAATTTCAGCAAAAATCTGACTTTTGGAAATTCATTCAAAAATGGTGCCAAACGCTTGCAAATGATCACCTGAAAGGTTTGGCAGTCGAAACAGAAGGCTTTTCATCAAAGGACAAGAAATCAGCCCTCGATCACTTACGCGGCGGAAAAAGATTTTTTTTAAAAAAATCCCTAAGCCCCGGGGTCAAAATTTCAGCAAAAATCTGACTTTTGGCAATTCACTCAAAAATGGTGCCAAACGCTTGCAAATGCTCCCCTGAAAGGTTTGGCAGTCGAAACAGAAGGCTTTTCATCAAAGGACAAGAAATCAGCCCTCGATCACTTACCCGGCGGAAAAATATTTTTTTGAAAAAATCCCTAAGCCCCGGGGTCACAATTTCAGCAAATATCTGACTTTTGGCAATTCACTCAAAAATGGTGCCAAACGCTTGCAAATGCTCCCCTGAAAGGTTTGGCAGTCGAAACGGAAGGCTTTTCATCAAAGGACAAGAAATCAGCCCTCAGCAACATAACCGGCGGAAAATATTTTTTGAAAAAATCCCTAAGCCCCGGGGTAACAATTTCAGCAAAAATCTGACTTTTGGCAATTCACTCAAAGATGGTGCCAAACGCTTGCAAATGCTCCCCTGAAAGTTTAGGCAGTCGAAACAGAAGGCTTTTCATCAAAGGACAAGAAATCAGTCCTCGATTACTTTACCGGCGGAAAAAGGTTTTTTTGAAAAAATCCCAAAGCCCCGGGGTAACAATTTCAGCAAAAATCTGACTTTTGGCAATTCACTCAAAAATGGTGCCAAACGCTTGCAAATGCTCTCCCAAAATGTTTGGCAATCGAAACAGAAGGCTTTTTATCACAGGACAAGAAATCAGCCCTCGACCACTTACCCGGCGGAAAAAGATTTTTTTGAAAAAATCCCTAACCCCGGGGTCACAATTTCAGCAAAAATCTGACTTTTGGCAATTCATTCAAAAATGGTTCTGAACGGTTGCAAATGCTCCCCTGAAAGGTTTTGCAGTCGAAACAGAAGGCTTTTTATCACAAGACAAGAAATCAGCCCTCGACCACTTAACCGGCGGAAAAAGATTTTTTTGAAAAAATCCCTAAGCCCCGGGGTCACAATTTCAGCAAAAATCTGACTTTTGGCAATTCACTCAAAAATGGTACCAAACGCTTGCAAACGTTTCCCTGAAAGGTTTGGCAGTCAAAACAGAAGGCTTTTCATCAAAGGACAAGAAATCAGCCCTCGATCACTTACCCGGCGGAAAAAGATTTTTTTAAACAAATCCCTAAGCCCCGGTGTCACAATTTCAGCAAAAATCTGACTTTTGGCAATTCACTCAAAAATGGTGCCAAACGCTTGCAAATGCTCCCCTGAAAGGTTTGGCAGTCGAAACAGAAGGCTTTTCATCAAAGGACAAGAAATCAGGCCTCGATCACTTAACCGGCGGAAAAAGATTTTTTTGAAAAAATCTCTAAGCCCCTGGGTCACAATTTCAGCAAAAATCTGACTTTTGGCAATTCACTCAAAAATGTTGCCAAACGCTTGCAAATGCTCTCCCAAAATGTTTGGCAATCGAAACAAAAGGCGTTTTATCACAGGACAAGAAATCAGCCCTGGACCACTTAACCGGCGGAAAAAGATTTTTTTGAAAAAATCCCTAAGCCCCGGGGTCACAATTTCAGCAAAAATCTGACTTTTGTCAGTTCACTCAAAAATGGTGCCAAACGCTTGCAAATGCTCCCCTGAAAGGTTTGGCAGTCGAAACAGAAGGCTTTTCATCAAAGGACAAGAAATCAGCCCTCAGCAACATAACCGGCGGAAAATATTTTTTGAAAAAATCCCTAAACCCCGGGGTCACAATTTCAGCAAATATCTGACTTTTGGCAATTCACTCAAAAATGGTGCCAAACGCTTGGAAATGCTCTCCTGAAATGTTTGGCAGTCGAATCAGAAGGCTTTTCATCAAACAACAAGAAATCAGCCCTCAGGAACATAACCGGCGGAAAATCTTTTTTGAAAAAATCCCTAAGCCCCGGAGTCACAATTTCAGCAAAAATCTGACTTTTGGCAATTCATTCAAAAATGGTTCTGAACGGTTGCATATGCTCCCCTGAAAGGTTTGGCAGTCGAAACAGAAGGCTTTTTATCACAAGACAAGAAATCAGCCCTCGACCACTTAACCGGCGGAAAAAGATTTTTTTGAAAAAATCCCTAAGCCCCGGGGTCACAATTTCAGCAAAAATCTGACTTTTGGCAATTCACTCAAAAATGGTGCCAAACGCTTGCAAACGTTTCCCTGAAAGGTTTGGCAGTCGAAACAGAAGGCTTTTCATCAAAGGACAAGAAATCAGCCCTCAGCAACATAACCGGCGGAAAATATTTTTTGAAAAAATCCCTAAGCCCCGGGGTCACAATTTCAGCAAAAATCTGACTTTTGGAAATTCATTCAAAAATGGTGCCAAACGCTTGCAAATGATCACCTGAAAGGTTTGGCATTCGAAACAGAAGGCTTTTCATCAAAGGACAAGAAATCAGGCCTCGATCACTTAACCGGCGGAAAAAGATTTTTTTGAAAAAATCCCTAAGCCCCGGGGTCACAATTTCAGCAAAAATCTGACTTTTGGCAATTCACTCAAAAATGGTGCCAAACGCTTGCAAATGCTCTCCCAAAATGTTTGGCAATCGAAACAAAAGACTTTTTATCACAGGACAAGAAATCAGCCCTGGACCACTTACCCGGAGGAAAAAGATTTTTTTGAAAAAATCCCTAAGCCCCGGGGTCACAATTTCAGCAAAAATCTGACTTTTGTCAGTTCACTCAAAAATGGTGCCAAACGCTTGCAAATGCTCCCCTGAAAGGTTTGGCAGTCGAAACAGAAGGCTTTTCATCAAAGGGCAAGAAATCAGCCCTCAGCAACATAACCGGCGGAAAATATTTTTTGAAAAAATCCCTAAGCCCCGGGGTCACAATTTAAGCGAATATCTGACTTTTGGCAATTCACTCAAAAATGGTGCCAAACGCTTGCAAATGCTCTCCTGAAATGTTTGGCAGTCGAATCAGAAGGCTTTTCATCAAACAACAAGAAATCAGCCCTCAGCAACATAACCGGTGGAAAAACTTTTTTGAAAAAATCCCTAAGCCCCGGGGTCACAATTTCAGCAAAAATCTGACTTTTGGCAATTCATTCAAAAATGGTTCTGAACGGATGCAAATGCTCCCCTGAAAGGTTTGGCAGTCGAAACAGAAGGCTTTTTATCACAGGACAAGAAATCAGCCCTCGACCACTTAACCGGCGGAAAAAGATTTTTTTGAAAAAATCCCTAAGCCCCGGGGTCACAATTTCAGCAAAAATCTGACTTTTGGCAATTCACTCAAAAATGGTGCCAAACGCTTGCAAACGTTTCCCTGAAAGGTTTGGCAGTCGAAACAGAAGGCTTTTCATCAAAGGACAAGAAATCAGCCCTCAGCAACATAACCGGCGGAAAATATTTTTTGAAAAAATCCCTAAGCCCCGGGGTCACAATTTCAGCAAAAATCTGACTTTTGGAAATTCATTCAAAAATGGTGCCAAACGCTTGCAAATGATCACCTGAAAGGTTTGGCATTCGAAACAGAAGGCTTTTCATCAAAGGACAAGAAATCAGGCCTCGATCACTTAACCGGCGGAAAAAGATTTTTTTGAAAAAATCCCTAAGCCCCGGGGTCACAATTTCAGCAAAAATCTGACTTTTGGCAATTCACTCAAAAATGGTGCCAAACGCTTGCAAATGCTCTCCCAAAATGTTTGGCAATCGAAACAAAAGACTTTTTATCACAGGACAAGAAATCAGCCCTGGACCACTTACCCGGAGGAAAAAGATTTTTTTGAAAAAATCCCTAAGCCCCGGGGTCACAATTTCAGCAAAAATCTGACTTTTGTCAGTTCACTCAAAAATGGTGCCAAACGCTTGCAAATGCTCCCCTGAAAGGTTTGGCAGTCGAAACAGAAGGCTTTTCATCAAAGGACAAGAAATCAGCCCTCAGCAACATAACCGGCGGAAAATATTTTTTGAAAAAATCCCTAAGCCCCGGGGTCACAATTTCAGCAAAAATCTGACTTTTGGAAATTCATTCAAAAATGGTGCCAAACGCTTGCAAATGATCACCTGAAAGGTTTGGCAGTCGAAACAGAAGGCTTTTCATCAAAGGACAAGAAATCAGCCCTCGATCACTTACCCGGCGGAAAAAGATTTTTTTTTAAAAAAATCCCTAAGCCCCGGGGTCACAATTTCAGCAAAAATCTGACTTTTGGCAATTCACTCAAAAATGGTGCCAAACGCTTGTAAATGCTCCCCTGAAAGTTTAGGCAGTCGAAACAGAAGGCTTTTCATCAAAGGACAAGAAATCAGTCCTCGATTACTTAACCGGCGGAAAAAGGTTTTTTTGAAAAAATCCCTAAGCCCCGGGGTAACAATTTCAGCAAAAATCTGACTTTTGGCAATTCACTCAAAAATGGTGCCAAACGCTTGCAAATGCTCTCCCAAAATGTTTGGCAATCGAAACAGAAGGCTTTTTATCACAGGACAAGAAATCAGCCCTCGACCACTTAACCGGCGGAAAAAGATTTTTTTGAAAAAATCCCTAAGCCCCGGGGTCACAATTTCAGCAAAAATCTGACTTTTGGCAATTCACTCAAAAATGGTGCCAAACGCTTGCAAACGTTTCCCTGAAAGGTTTGGCAGTCGAAACAGAAGGCTTTTCATCAAAGGACAAGAAATCAGCCCTCGATCACTTAACCGGCGGAAAAAGATTTTTTTGAAAAAATCCCTAAGCCCCGGGGTCACAATTTCAGCAAAAATCTGACTTTTGGCAATTCACTCAAAAATGGTACCAAACGCTTGCAAACGTTTCCCTGAAAGGTTTGGCAGTCAAAACAGAAGGCTTTTCATCAAAGGACAAGAAATCAGCCCTCGATCACTTACCCGGCGGAAAAAGATTTTTTTAAACAAATCCCTAAGCCCCGGTGTCACAATTTCAGCAAAAATCTGACTTTTGGCAATTCACTCAAAAATGGTGCCAAACGCTTGCAAATGCTCCCCTGAAAGGTTTGGCAGTCGAAACAGAAGGCTTTTCATCAAAGGACAAGAAATCAGGCCTCGATCACTTAACCGGCGGAAAAAGATTTTTTTGAAAAAATCTCTAAGCCCCTGGGTCACAATTTCAGCAAAAATCTGACTTTTGGCAATTCACTCAAAAATGTTGCCAAACGCTTGCAAATGCTCTCCCAAAATGTTTGGCAATCGAAACAAAAGGCGTTTTATCACAGGACAAGAAATCAGCCCTGGACCACTTAACCGGCGGAAAAAGATTTTTTTGAAAAAATCCCTAAGCCCCGGGGTCACAATTTCAGCAAAAATCTGACTTTTGTCAGTTCACTCAAAAATGGTGCCAAACGCTTGCAAATGCTCCCCTGAAAGGTTTGGCAGTCGAAACAGAAGGCTTTTCATCAAAGGACAAGAAATCAGCCCTCAGCAACATAACCGGCGGAAAATATTTTTTGAAAAAATCCCTAAACCCCGGGGTCACAATTTCAGCAAATATCTGACTTTTGGCAATTCACTCAAAAATGGTGCCAAACGCTTGGAAATGCTCTCCTGAAATGTTTGGCAGTCGAATCAGAAGGCTTTTCATCAAACAACAAGAAATCAGCCCTCAGGAACATAACCGGCGGAAAATCTTTTTTGAAAAAATCCCTAAGCCCCGGAGTCACAATTTCAGCAAAAATCTGACTTTTGGCAATTCATTCAAAAATGGTTCTGAACGGTTGCATATGCTCCCCTGAAAGGTTTGGCAGTCGAAACAGAAGGCTTTTTATCACGAGACAAGAAATCAGCCCTCGACCACTTAACCGGCGGAAAAAGATTTTTTTGAAAAAATCCCTAAGCCCCGGGGTCACAATTTCAGCAAAAATCTGACTTTTGGCAATTCACTCAAAAATGGTGCCAAACGCTTGCAAACGTTTCCCTGAAAGGTTTGGCAGTCGAAACAGAAGGCTTTTCATCAAAGGACAAGAAATCAGCCCTCAGCAACATAACCGGCGGAAAATATTTTTTGAAAAAATCCCTAAGCCCCGGGGTCACAATTTCAGCAAAAATCTGACTTTTGGAAATTCATTCAAAAATGGTGCCAAACGCTTGCAAATGATCACCTGAAAGGTTTGGCATTCGAAACAGAAGGCTTTTCATCAAAGGACAAGAAATCAGGCCTCGATCACTTAACCGGCGGAAAAAGATTTTTTTGAAAAAATCCCTAAGCCCCGGGGTCACAATTTCAGCAAAAATCTGACTTTTTTCAATTCACTCAAAAATGGTGCCAAACGCTTGCAAATGCTCTCCCAAAATGTTTGGCAATCGAAACAAAAGACTTTTTATCACAGGACAAGAAATCAGCCCTGGACCACTTACCCGGAGGAAAAAGATTTTTTTGAAAAAATCCCTAAGCCCCGGGGTCACAATTTCAGCAAAAATCTGACTTTTGTCAGTTCACTCAAAAATGGTGCCAAACGCTTGCAAATGCTCCCCTGAAAGGTTTGGCAGTCGAAACAGAAGGCTTTTCATCAAAGGGCAAGAAATCAGCCCTCAGCAACATAACCGGCGGAAAATATTTTTTGAAAAAATCCCTAAGCCCCGGGGTCACAATTTAAGCGAATATCTGACTTTTGGCAATTCACTCAAAAATGGTGCCAAACGCTTGCAAATGCTCTCCTGAAATGTTTGGCAGTCGAATCAGAAGGCTTTTCATCAAACAACAAGAAATCAGCCCTCAGCAACATAACCGGTGGAAAAACTTTTTTGAAAAAATCCCTAAGCCCCGGGGTCACAATTTCAGCAAAAATCTGACTTTTGGCAATTCATTCAAAAATGGTTCTGAACGGATGCAAATGCTCCCCTGAAAGGTTTGGCAGTCGAAACAGAAGGCTTTTTATCACAGGACAAGAAATCAGCCCTCGACCACTTAACCGGCGGAAAAAGATTTTTTTGAAAAAATCCCTAAGCCCCGGGGTCACAATTTCAGCAAAAATCTGACTTTTGGCAATTCACTCAAAAATGGTGCCAAACGCTTGCAAACGTTTCCCTGAAAGGTTTGGCAGTCGAAACAGAAGGCTTTTCATCAAAGGACAAGAAATCAGCCCTCAGCAACATAACCGGCGGAAAATATTTTTTGAAAAAATCCCTAAGCCCCGGGGTCACAATTTCAGCAAAAATCTGACTTTTGGAAATTCATTCAAAAATGGTGCCAAACGCTTGCAAATGATCACCTGAAAGGTTTGGCATTCGAAACAGAAGGCTTTTCATCAAAGGACAAGAAATCAGGCCTCGATCACTTAACCGGCGGAAAAAGATTTTTTTGAAAAAATCCCTAAGCCCCGGGGTCACAATTTCAGCAAAAATCTGACTTTTGGCAATTCACTCAAAAATGGTGCCAAACGCTTGCAAATGCTCTCCCAAAATGTTTGGCAATCGAAACAAAAGACTTTTTATCACAGGACAAGAAATCAGCCCTGGACCACTTACCCGGAGGAAAAAGATTTTTTTGAAAAAATCCCTAAGCCCCGGGGTCACAATTTCAGCAAAAATCTGACTTTTGTCAGTTCACTCAAAAATGGTGCCAAACGCTTGCAAATGCTCTCCTAAAATGTTTGGCAATCGAAGCAGAAGGCTTTTCATCAAAGGACAAGAAATCAGCCCTCAGCAACATAACCGGCGGAAAATATTTTTTGAAAAAATCCCTAAGCCCCGGGGTCACAATTTAAGCGAATATCTGACTTTTGGCAATTCACTCAAAAATGGTGCCAAACGCTTGCAAATGCTCTCCTGAAATGTTTGGCAGTCGAATCAGAAGGCTTTTCATCAAACAACAAGAAATCAGCCCTCAGCAACATAACCGGTGGAAAAACTTTTTTGAAAAAATCCCTAAGCCCCGGGGTCACAATTTCAGCAAAAATCTGACTTTTGGCAATTCATTCAAAAATGGTTCTGAACGGATGCAAATGCTCCCCTGAAAGGTTTGGCAGTCGAAACAGAAGGCTTTTTATCACAGGACAAGAAATCAGCCCTCGACCACTTAACCGGCGGAAATAGATTTTTTTGAAAAAATCCCTAAGCCCCGGGGTTACAATTTCAGCAAAAATCTGACTTTTGGCAATTCACTCAAAAATGGTGCCAAACGCTTGCAAATGCTCCCCTGAAAGGTTTGGCAGTCGAAACAGAAGGCTTTTCATCAAAGGACAAGAAATCAGCCCTCAGCAACATAACCGGCGGAAAATATTTTTTGAAAAAATCCCTAAGCCCCGGGGTCACAATTTCAGCAAAAATCTGACTTTTGGAAATTCATTCAAAAATGGTGCCAAACGCTTGCAAATGATCACCTGAAAGGTTTGGCAGTCGAAACAGAAGGCTTTTCATCAAAGGACAAGAAATCAGCCCTCGATCACTTACCCGGCGGAAAAAGATTTTTTTTTAAAAAAATCCCTAAGCCCCGGGGTCACAATTTCAGCAAAAATCTGACTTTTGGCAATTCACTCAAAAATGGTGCCAAACGCTTGTAAATGCTCCCCTGAAAGTTTAGGCAGTCGAAACAGAAGGCTTTTCATCAAAGGACAAGAAATCAGTCCTCGATTACTTAACCGGCGGAAAAAGGTTTTTTTGAAAAAATCCCTAAGCCCCGGGGTAACAATTTCAGCAAAAATCTGACTTTTGGCAATTCACTCAAAAATGGTGCCAAACGCTTGCAAATGCTCTCCCAAAATGTTTGGCAATCGAAACAGAAGGCTTTTTATCACAGGACAAGAAATCAGCCCTCGACCACTTAACCGGCGGAAAAAGATTTTTTTGAAAAAATCCCTAAGCCCCGGGGTCACAATTTCAGCAAAAATCTGACTTTTGGCAATTCACTCAAAAATGGTGCCAAACGCTTGCAAACGTTTCCCTGAAAGGTTTGGCAGTCGAAACAGAAGGCTTTTCATCAAAGGACAAGAAATCAGCCCTCGATCACTTACCCGGCGGAAAAAGATTTTTTTTAAAAAATCCCTAAGCCCCGGTGTCACAATTTCAGCAAAAATCTGACTTTTGGCAATTCACTCAAAAATGGTGCCAAACGCTTGCAAATGCTCCCCTGAAAGGTTTGGCAGTCGAAACAGAAGGCTTTTCATCAAAGGACAAGAAATCAGCCCTCAGCAACATAACCGGCGGAAAATATTTTTTGAAAAAATCCCTAAGCCCCGGGGTCACAATTTCAGCAAAAATCTGACTTTTGGAAATTCATGCAAAAATGGTGCCAAACGCTTGCAAATGATCACCTGAAAGGTTTGGCATTCGAAACAGAAGGCTTTTCATCAAAGGACAAGAAATCAGGCCTCGATCACTTAACCGGCGGAAAAAGATTTTTTTGAAAAAATCCCTAAGCCCCGGGGTCACAATTTCAGCAAAAATCTGACTTTTGGCAATTCACTCAAAAATGTTGCCAAACGCTTGCAAATGCTCTCCCAAAATGTTTGGCAATCGAAACAAAAGACTTTTTATCACAGGACAAGAAATAAGCCCTGGACCACTTACCCGGCGGAAAAAGATTTTTTTGAAAAAATCCCTAAGCCCCGGGGTCACAATTTCAGCAAAAATCTGACTTTTGTCAGTTCACTCAAAAATGGTGCCAAACGCTTGCAAATGCTCCCCTGAAAGGTTTGGCAGTCGAAACAGAAGGCTTTTCATCAAAGGACAAGAAATCAGCCCTCAGCAACATAACCGGCGGAAAATATTTTTTGAAAAAATCCCTAAGCCCCGGGGTCACAATTTAAGCAAAAATCTGACTTTTGGCAATTCACTCAAAAATGGTGCCAAACGCTTGCAAATGCTCTCCTGAAATGTTTGGCAGTCGAATCAGAAGGCTTTTCATCAAACAACAAGAAATCAGCCCTCAGCAACATAACCGGCGGAAAATCTTTTTTGAAAAAATCCCTAAGCCCCGGGGTCACAATTTCAGCAAAAATCTGACTTTTGGCAATTCATTCAAAAATGGTTCTGAACGGTTGCAAATGCTCCCCTGAAAGGTTTGGCAGTCGAAACAGAAGGCTTTTTATCACAAGACAAGAAATCAGCCCTCGACCACTTAACCGGCGGAAAAAGATTTTTTTGAAAAAATCCCTAAGCCCCGGGGTCACAATTTCAGCAAAAATCTGACTTTTGGCAATTCACTCAAAAATGGTGCCAAACGTTTGCAAATGCTCCCCTGAAATGTTTGGCCATCGAAACAGAAGGCTTTTTATCACAGGACAAGAAATCAGCCCTCGACCACTTAACCGGCGGAAATAGATTTTTTTGAAAAAATCCCTAAGCCCCGGGGTCACAATTTCAGCAAAAATCTGACTTTTGGCAATTCATTCAAAAATGGTGCCAAACGTTTGCAAATGCTCCCCTGAAAGGTTTGGCAGTCGAAACAGAAGGCTTTTCATCAAAGGACAAGAAATCAGCCCTCGATCACTTACCCGGCGGAAAAAGATTTTTTTTAAAAAAATCCCTAAGCCCCGGGGTCACAATTTCAGCAAAAATCTGACTTTTGGCAATTCACTCAAAAATGGTGCCAAACGCTTGCAAATGCTCCCCTGAAAGTTTAGGCAGTCGAAACAGAAGGCTTTTCATCAAAGGACAAGAAATCAGTCCTCGATTACTTAACCGGCGGAAAAAGGTTTTTTTGAAAAAATCCCTAAGCCCCGGGGTCAGAATTTCAGCAAAAATCTGACTTTTGGCAATTCACTCAAAAATGGTGCCAAACGCTTGCAAATGCTCCCCTGAAAGTTTAGGCTGTCGAAACAGAAGGCTTTTTATCACAGGACAAGAAATGAGCCCTCGACCACTTACCCGGCGGAAAATATTTTTTGAAAAAATACCTAAGCCCCGGGGTCACAATTTAAGCAAATATCTGACTTTTGGAAATTCACTCGAAAATGGTGCCAAACGCTTGCAAATGCTCCCCTGAAAGGTTTGGCAGTCGAAACAGAAGGCTTTTCATCAAAGGACAAGAAATCAGCCCTCAGCAACATAACCGGCGGAAAATATTTTTTGAAAAAATCCCTAAGCCCCGGGGTCACAATTTAAGCAAATATCTGACTTTTGGCAATTCATTCAAAAATGGTTCTGAACGGTTGCAAATGCTCCCCTGAAAGGTTTGGCAGTCGAAAGAGAAGGCTTTTTATCACAAGACAAGAAATCAGCCCTCGACCACTTAACCGGCGGAAAAAGATTTTTTTGAAAAAATCCCTAAGCCCCGGGGTCACAATTTCAGCAAAAATCTGACTTTTGGCAATTCACTCAAAAATGGTGCCAAACGTTTGCAAATGCTCCCCTGAAATGTTTGGCCATCGAAACAGAAGGCTTTTTATCACAGGACAAGAAATCAGCCCTCGACCACTTAACCGGCGGAAATAGATTTTTTTGAAAAAATCCCTAAGCCCCGGGGTCACAATTTCAGCAAAAATCTGACTTTTGGCAATTCATTCAAAAATGGTGCCAAACGTTTGCAAATGCTCCCCTGAAAGGTTTGGCAGTCGAAACAGAAGGCTTTTCATGAAAGGACAAGAAATCAGCCCTCGATCACTTACCCGGCGGAAAAAGATTTTTTTGAAGAAATCCCTAAGCCCCGGCGTCACAATTTCAGCAAAAATCTGACTTTTGGCAATTCACTCAAAAATGGTGCCAAACGCTTGCAAATGCTCCCCTGAAAGGTTTGGCAATCGAAACAGAAGGCTTTTCATCAAAGGACAAGAAATCAGCCCTCAGCAACATAACCGGCGGAAAATATTTTTTGAAAAAATACCTAAGCCCCGGGGTCACAATTTAAGCAAATATCTGACTTTTGGAAATTCACTCGAAAATGGTGCCAAACGCTTGCAAATGCTCCCCTGAAAGGTTTGGCAGTCGAAACAGAAGGCTTTTCATGAAAGGTCAAGAAATCAGCTCTCGGTCACTTACCCGGCGGAAAAAGATTTTTTTGAAAAAATCCCTAAGCCCCGGGGTCACAATTTAAGCAAAAATCTGACTTTTGGCAATTCACTCAAAAATGGTGCCGAACGCTTGCAAATGCTCTCCCAAAATGTTTGGCAATCGAAACAAAAGGCTTTTTATCACAGGACAAGAAATCAGCCCTGGACCACTTACCCGGCGGAAAAAGATTTTTTTGAAAAAATCCCTAAGCCCCGGGGTCACAATTTCAGCAAAAATCTGACTTTTGTCAATTCACTCAAAAATGGTGCCAAACGCTTGCAAATGCTCCCCTGAAATGTTTGGCAGTCGAATCAGAAGGCTTTTGATCAAACAACAAGAAATCAGCCCTCAGCAACATAACCGGCAGAAAATATTTTTTGAAAAAATCCCTAAGCCCCGGGGTCACAATTTAAGCAAATATCTGACTTTTGGCAATTCATTCAAAAATGGTGCCAAATGCTTGCAAATGCTCTCCTGAAAGGTTTGGCAGTCGAATCAGAAGGCTTTTCATCAAACAACAAGAAATCAGCCCTCAGCAACATAACCGGCGGAAAATATTTTTTGAAAAAATCCCTAAGCCCCGGGGTCACAATTTAAGCAAATATCTGACTTTTGGCAATTCATTCAAAAATGGTGCCAAATGCTTGCAAATGCTCTCCTGAAAGGTTTGGCAGTCGAATCAGAAGGCTTTTCATCAAACAACAAGAAATCAGCCCTCAGCAACATAACCGGCGGAAAATATTTTTTGAAAAAATCCCTAAGCCCCGGGGTCACAATTTAAGGAAATATCTGACTTTTGGCAATTCATTCAAAAATGGTTCTGAACGGTTGCAAATGCTCCCCTGAAAGGTTTGGCAGTCGAAACAGAAGGCTTTTTATCACAAGACAAGAAATCAGCCCTCGATCACTTACCCGGCGGAAAAAGATTTTTTTGAAAAAATCCCTAAGCCCCGGGGTCACAATTTCAACAAAAATCTGACTTTTGTCAATTCACTCAAAAATGGTGCCAAACGCTTGCAAATGCTCCCATGAAAGGTTTGGCAGTCGAAACAGAAGGCTTTTCATGAAAGGACAAGAAATCAGCCCTCAATCACTTACCCGGCGGAAAAAGATTTTTTTCAAAAAAATCCCTAACCCCGGGGTCACAATTAGAGCAAAAATCTGACTTTTGGCAATTCACTCAAAAATGGTGCCAAACGCTTGCAAATGCTCCCCTGAAAGGTTTGGCAGTCGAAACAGAAGGCTTTTCATAAAAGGACAAAAAATCAGCCCTCGATCACTTAACCGGCGGAAAAAGGTTTTTTTATAAAAAATCCCTAAGTCCCAGGGTCACAATTTCAGCAAAAATCTGACTTTTGGCAATTCACTCAAAAATGGTGCCAAACGCTTGCAAATACTCTCCCAAAATGTTTGGCAATCGAAACAGAAGGCTTTATATCACAGGACAAGAAATCAGCCCTCGACCACTTACCCGGCGGAAAAAGATTTTTTTGAAAAAACCCCTAAGCCCCGGGGTTACAATTTCAGCAAAAATCTGACTTTTGGCAATTCACTCAAAAATGGTGCCAAACGCTTGCAAATGCTCCCCTGAAAGGTTTGGCAGTCGAAACAGAAGGCTTTTCATGAAAGGACAAGAAATCAGCCCTCAGCAACATAACCGGCGGAAAATATTTTTTGAAAAAATCCCTAAGCCCCGGGGTCACAATTTCAGCAAAAATCTGACTTTTGGCAATTCATTCAAAAATGGTTCTGAACGGTTGCAAATGCTCCCCTGAAAGGTTTGGCAGTCGAAACAGAAGGCTTTTTATCACAAGACAAGAAATCAGCCCTCGATCACTTACCCGGCGGAAAAAGATTTTTTTGAAAAAATCCCTAAGCCCCGGGGTCACAATTTCAGCAAATATCTGACTTTTGGCAATTCACTCAAAAATGGTGCCAAACGCTTGCAAATGCTCCCCTGAAAGGTTTGGCAGTCGAAACGGAAGGCTTTTCATCAAAGGACAAGAAATCAGCCCTCAGCAACATAACCGGCGGAAAATATTTTTTGAAAAAATCCCTAAGCCCCGGGGTCAAAATTTCAGCAAAAATCTGACTTTTGGCAATTCACTCAAAAATGGTACCAAACGCTTGCAAATGATCCCCTGAAAGGTTAGGCAGTCGAAACAGAAGGCTTTTCATCAAAGGACAAGAAATCAGCCCTCGATCACTTAACCGGCGGAAAAAGATTTTTTTGAAAAAATCCCTAAGCCCCGGGGTAACAATTTCAGCAAAAATCTGACTTTTGGCAATTCACTCAAAAATGGTGCCAAACGCTTGCAAATGCTCTCCCAAAATGTTTGGCAATCGAAACAGAAGGCTTTTTATCACGGAACAAGAAATCAGCCCTCGACCACTTACCCGGCGGAAAAAGATTTTTTTGAAAAAATCCCTAACCCCGGGGTCACAATTTCAGCTAAAATCTGACTTTTGGCAATTCATTCAAAAATGGTTCTGAACGGTTGCAAATGCTCCCCTGAAAGGTTTGGCAGTCGAAACAGAAGGCTTTTTATCACAAGACAAGAAATCAGCCCTCGACCACTTAACTGGCGGAAAAAGATTTTTTTGAAAAAATCTCTCAGCCCCGGGGTCACAATTTCAGCAAAAATCGGACTTTTGGCAATTCACTCAAAAATGGTGCCAAACGCTTGCAAATGTTCCCCTGAAAGGTTTGGCAGTCGAAACAGAAGGCTTTTCATCAAAGGACAAGAAATCAGCCCTCGATCACTTACCCGGCGGAAAAAGATTTTTTAAAAAAAAATCCCTAAGCCCCGGTGTCACAATTTCAGCAAAAATCTGACTTTTGGCAATTCACTCAAAAATGGTGCCAAACGCTTGCAAATGCTCCCCTGAAAGGTTTGGCAGTCGAAACAGAAGGCTTTTCATGAAAGGACAAGAAATCAGCCCTCAGCAACATTATCGGCGGAAAATATTTTTTGAAAAAATCCCTAAGCCCTGGGGTCACAATTTCAGCAAAAATCTGACTTTTGGCAATTCATTCAAAAATGGTTCTGAACTGTTGCAAATGCTCCCCTGAAAGGTTTGGCAGTCGAAACAGAAGGCTTTTTATCACCAGACAAGAAATCAGCCCTGGACCACTTACCCGGCGGAAAAAGATTTTTTTGAAAAAATCCCTAAGCCCCGGGGTCACAATTTCAGCAAAAATCTGACTTTTGGCAATTCACTCAAAAATGGTGCCAAACGCTTGCAAATGCTCCCCTGAAAGGTTTGGCAGTCAAAACAGAAGGCTTTTCATCAAAGGACAAGAAATCAGCCCTCAGCAACATAACCGGCGGAAAATATTTTTTGAAAAAATACCTAAGCCCCGGGGTCACAATTTAAGCAAATATCTGACTTTTGGAAATTCACTCGAAAATGGTGCCAAACGCTTGCAAATGCTCCCCTGAAAGGTTTGGCAGTCGAAACAGAAGGCTTTTCATGAAAGGTCAAGAAATCAGCTCTCGGTCACTTACCCGGCGGAAAAAGATTTTTTTGAAAAAATCCCTAAGCCCCGGGGTCACAATTTCAGCAAAAATCTGACTTTTGGCAATTCACTCAAAAATGGTGCCAAACGCTTGCAAATGCTCCCCTGAAAGGTTTGGCAGTCGAAACAGAAGGCTTTTCATCAAAGGACAAAAAATCAGCCCTCGATCACTTAACCGGCGGAAAAAGGTTTTTTTATAAAAAATCCCTAAGTCCCAGGGTCACAATTTCAGCAAAAATCTGACTTTTGGCAATTCACTCAAAAATGGTGCCAAACGCTTGCAAATACTCTCCCAAAATGTTTGGCAATCGAAACAGAAGGCTTTATATCACAGGACAAGAAATCAGCCCTCGACCACTTACCCGGCGGAAAAAGATTTTTTTGAAAAAATCCCTAAGCCCCGGGGTTACAATTTCAGCAAAAATCTGACTTTTGGCAATTCACTCAAAAATGGTGCCAAACGCTTGCAAATGCTCCCCTGAAAGGTTTGGCAGTCGAAACAGAAGGCTTTTCATGAAAGGACAAGAAATCAGCCCTCAGCAACATAACCGGCGGAAAATATTTTTTGAAAAAATCCCTAAGCCCCGGGGTCACAATTTCAGCAAAAATCTGACTTTTGGCAATTCATTCAAAAATGGTTCTGAACGGTTGCAAATGCTCCCCTGAAAGGTTTGGCAGTCGAAACAGAAGGCTTTTTATCACAAGACAAGAAATCAGCCCTCGATCACTTACCCGGCGGAAAAAGATTTTTTTGAAAAAATCCCTAAGCCCCGGGGTCACAATTTCAGCAAATATCTGACTTTTGGCAATTCACTCAAAAATGGTGCCAAACGCTTGCAAATGCTCCCCTGAAAGGTTTGGCAGTCGAAACAGAAGGCTTTTCATCAAAGGACAAGAAATCAGCCCTCAGCAACATAACCGGCGGAAAATATTTTTTGAAAAAATCCCTAAGCCCCGGGGTCACAATTTCAGCAAAAATCTGACTTTTGGCAATTCATTCAAAAATGGTTCTGAACGGTTGCAAATGCTCCCCTGAAAGGTTTGGCAGTCGAAACAGAAGGCTTTTTATCACAAGACAAGAAATCAGCCCTCGATCACTTACCCGGCGGAAAAAGATTTTTTTGAAAAAATCCCTAAGCCCCGGGGTCACAATTTCAGCAAATATCTGACTTTTGGCAATTCACTCAAAAATGGTGCCAAACGCTTGCAAATGCTCCCCTGAAAGGTTTGGCAGTCGAAACGGAAGGCTTTTCATCAAAGGACAAGAAATCAGCCCTCAGCAACATAACCGGCGGAAAATATTTTTTGAAAAAATCCCTAAGCCCCGGGGTCAAAATTTCAGCAAAAATCTGACTTTTGGCAATTCACTCAAAAATGGTGCCAAACGCTTGCAAATGATCCCCTGAAAGGTTAGGCAGTCGAAACAGAAGGCTTTTCATCAAAGGACAAGAAATCAGCCCTCGATCACTTAACCGGCGGAAAAAGATTTTTTTGAAAAAATCCCTAAGCCCCGGGGTAACAATTTCAGCAAAAATCTGACTTTTGGCAATTCACTCAAAAATGGTGCCAAACGCTTGCAAATGCTCTCCCAAAATGTTTGGCAATCGAAACAGAAGGCTTTTTATCACAGGACAAGAAATCAGCCCTCGACCACTTACCCGGCGGAAAAAGATTTTTTTGAAAAAATCCCTAACCCCGGGGTCACAATTTCAGCAAAAATCTGACTTTTGGCAATTCATTCAAAAATGGTTCTGAACGGTTGCAAATGCTCCCCTGAAAGGTTTGGCAGTCGAAACAGAAGGCTTTTTATCACAAGACAAGAAATCAGCCCTCGACCACTTAACTGGCGGAAAAAGATTTTTTTGAAAAAATCTCTCAGCCCCGGGGTCACAATTTCAGCAAAAATCGGACTTTTGGCAATTCACTCAAAAATGGTGCCAAACGCTTGCAAATGTTCCCCTGAAAGGTTTGGCAGTCGAAACAGAAGGCTTTTCATCAAAGGACAAGAAATCAGCCCTCGATCACTTACCCGGCGGAAAAAGATTTTTTTAAAAAAAATCCCTAAGCCCCGGTGTCACAAATTCAGCAAAAATCTGACTTTTGGCAATTCACTCGAAAATGGTGCCAAACGCTTGCAAATGCTCCCCTGAAAGGTTTGGCAGTCGAAACAGAAGGCTTTTCATCAAAGGACAAGAAATCAGCCCTCGATCACTTAACCGGCGGAAAAAGATTTTTTTGAAAAAATCCCTAAGCCCCGGGGTCACAATTTCAGCAAAAATCTGACTTTTGTCAATTCACTCAAACATGGTGCCAAACGCTTGCAAATGCTCCCCTGAAAGGTTTGGCAGTCGAATCAGAAGGCTTTTGATCAAACAACAAGAAATCATCCCTCAGCAACATAACCGGCGGAAAATATTTTTTGAAAAAATCCCTAAGCCCCGGGGTCACAATTTAAGCAAAAATCTGACTTTTGGCAATTCATTCAAAAATGGTTCTGAACGGTTGCAAATGCTCCCCTGAAAGGTTTGGCAGTCGAAACAGAAGGCTTTTTATCACAAGACAAGAAATCAGCCCTCGATCACTTACCCGGCGGAAAAAGATTTTTTTCCCCTGAAAGGTTTGGCAGTCGAAACAGAAGGCTTTTCATCAAAGGACAAGAAATCAGCCCTCGATCACTTAACCGGCGGAAAAAGATTTTTTTGAAAAAATCCATAAGCCCCGGGGTAAAAATTTCAGCAAAAATCTGACTTTTGACAATTCACTCAAAAATGGTGCCAAACGCTTGCAAATGCTCTCCCAAAATGTTTGGCAATGGAAACAGAAGGCTTTTTATCACAGGACAAGAAATCAGCCCTCGACCACTTACCCGGGGGGAAAAGATTTTTTTGAAAAAATCCCTAACCCCGGGGTCACAATTTCAGCAAAAATCTGACTTTTGGCAATTTATTCAAAAATGGTTCTGAACGGTTGCAAATGCTCCCCTGAAAGGTTCGGCAGTCGAAACAGAAGGCTTTTTATCACAAGACAAGAAATCAGCCCTGGACCACTTAACCGGCGGAAAAAGATTTTTTTGAAAAAATCCCTAAGCCCCGGGGTCACAATTTCAGCAAAAATCTGACTTTTGGCAATTCACTCAAAAATGGTGCCAAACGCTTGCAAATGATCCCCTGAAAGGTTTGGCAGTCGAAACAGAAGGCTTTTCATCAAAGGACAAGAAATCAGCCCTCGATCACTTACCAGGCGGAAAAAGATTTTTTTGAAAAAATTCCTAAGCCCCGGGGTCACAATTTCAGCAAAAATCTGCCTTTTGGGAAATCACTCAAAAATGGTTCTGAACGGTTTCAAATGCTCCCCTGAAAGGTTTGGCAGTCGAAACAGAAGGCTTTTCATCAAAGGACAAGAAATCAGCCCTCAGCAACATAACCGGCGGAAAACATTTTTTGAAAAAATCCCTAAGCCCCGGGGTCACAATTTCAGCAAAAATCTGACTTTTGGAAATTCATTCAAAAATGGTTCTGAACGGTTGCAAATGCTCCCCTGAAAGGTTTGGCAGTCGAAACAGAAGGCTTTTTATCACAAGACAAGAAATCAGCCCTGGACCACTTAAAGGGCGGAAAAAGATTTTTTGGAAAAAATCCCTAAGCCCCGGGGTCAAAATTTCAGTAAAAAATCTGAGTTTTCGAAATTCACTCAAGAATGGGGCCGAACGCTTGCAAATGTTCCCCTTGAAATGTTTGGCCATCGAAACAGAAGGCTTTTTATTACAGGACAAGAAATCAGCCCTCGACCACTTACCCGGCGGAAAAAGATTTTTTTGAAAAAATTCCTAAGCCCCGGGGTCATAATTTCAGCAAAAATCTGACTTTTGGCAATTCACTCAAAAATGGTGCCAAACGCTTGCAAATGCTCCCCTGAAAGGTTTGGCAGTCGAAACAGAAGGCTTTTCATCAAAGGACAAGAAATCAGCCCTCAGCAACATAACCGGCGGAAAATATGTTTTGAAAAAATTCCTAAGCCCCGGGGTCACTATTTAAGCAAATATCTGACTTTTGGCAATTCATTCAAAAATGGTTCTGAACGGTTGCAAATGCTCCCCTGAAAGGTTTGGAGGTCCAAACAGAAGGCTTTTCATCAAAGGACAAGAAATCAGCCCTCAGCAACATAACCGGCGGAAAAAGATTTTTTTGAAAAAATCCCTAAGCCCCGGAGTCACAATTTCAGCAAAGATCTGACTTTTGGCAATTCACTCAAAAATGGTGCCAAACGTTTGCAAATGCTCCCCTGAAAGGTTTGGCAGTCGAAACAGAAGGCTTTTCATCAAAGGACAAGAAATCAGCCCTCAGCAACATAACCGGTGGAAAATATTTTTTGAAAAAATCCCTAAGCCCCGGGGTCACAATTTAAGCAAAAATCTGACTTTTGGCAATTCACTCAAAAATGGTGCCAAACGCTTGCAAATGCTCGCCTGAAAGGTTTGGCAGTCGAAACAGAAGGCTTTTCATCAAAAGACAAGAAATCAGCCCTCGATCACTTACCAGGTGGAAAAAGATTTTTTTGAAAAAATTCCTAAGCCCCGGGGTCACAATTTCAGCAAAAATCTGACTTTTGGGAAATCACTCAAAAATGGTGCCAAACGCTTGCAAATGCTCCCCTGAAAGGTTTGGCAGTCGAAACAGAAGGCTTTTCATGAAAGGACAAGAAATCAGCCCTCAGCAACATAAACGGCGGAAAATATGTTTTGAAAAAATCCCTAAGGTCACAATTTCAGCAAAAATCTGACTTTTGGCAATTCATTCAAAAATGGTTCTGAACGGTTTCAAATGCTCCCCTGAAAGGTTTGGCAGTCGAAACAGAAGGCTTTTCACCAAAGGACAAGAAATCAGCCCTCAGCAACATAACAGGCGGGAAATATTTTTTTTAAAAATCCCTAAGCCCCGGGGTCACAATTTCATCAAAAATCTGACTTTTGGCAATTCATTCAAAAATGGTTCTGAACGGTTGCAAATGCTCCCCTGAAAGGTTTGGCAGTCGAAACAGAAGGCTTTTTATCACAAGACAAGAAATCAGCCCTGGACCACTTAACCGGCGGAAAAAGATTTTTTTGAAAAAATCCCTAAGCCCCGGGGTCACAATTTCAGCAAATATCTGACTTTTGGCAATTCATTCAAAAATGGTTCTGAACGGTTGCAAATGCTCCCCTGAAAGGTTTGGCAGTCGAAACAGAAGGCTTTTCATCAGGGGACAAGAAAACAGCCCTCAGGAACATAAACGGCGGAAAATATGTTTTGAAAAAATCCCTAAGCCCCGGGGTCACAATTTCAGCAAAAATCTGACTTTTGGCAATTCACTCAAAAATGGTGCCAAACGCTTGCAAATGCTCCCCTGAAAGTTTTGGCAGTCGAAACAGAAGGCTTTTCATCAAAGGACAAGAAATCAGCCCTCAGCAACATAACCGGCGGAAAATATGTTTTGAAAAAATTCCTAAGCCCCGGGGTCACTATTTAAGCAAATATCTGACTTTTGGCAATTCAATCAAAAATGGTTCTGAACGGTTGCTAATGCTCCCCTGAAAGATTTGGAGGTCGAAACAGAAGGCTTTTCATCAAAGGACAAGAAATCAGCCCTCAGCAACATAACCGGCGGAAAATATTTTTTGAAAAAATCCCTAAGCCCCGGGTTCACAATTTCAGCAAAAATCTGACTTTTGGCAATTCATTCAAAAATGGTTCTGAACGGTTGCAAATGCTCCCCTGAAAGGTTTGGCAGTCGAAACAGAAGGCTTTTTATCACAAGACAAGAAATCAGCCCTGGACCACTTACCCGGCGGAAAAAGATTTTTTTAAAAAAATCCCTAAGCCCCGGGGTCACAATTTCAGCAAAAATCTGACTTTTGGCAATTCACTCAAAAATGGTGCCAAACGCTTGCAAATGCTCTCCCAAAATGTTTGGCAATCGAAAAAGAAGGCTTTTTATCACAGGACAAGAAATCAGCCCTCGACCACTTACCCGGCGGAAAAAGATTTTTTTGAAAAAATCCCTAAGCCCCGTGGTCACAATTTCTGCAAAAATCTGACTTTTGGCAATTCACTCAAAAATGGTGCCAAACGCTTGCAAATGCTCCCCTGAAAGGTTTGGCAGTCGAAACAGAAGGCTTTTCATCAAAGGACAAGAAATCAGCCCCCAGCAACATAAACGGCGGAAAATATGTTTTGAAAAAATCCCTAAGCCCCGGGGGTCACAATTTCACCAAAAATCTGACTTTTGTGAAATCACTCAAAAATGGTGCCAAACGCTTGCAAATGCTCCCCTGAAAGGTTTGGCAGTCGAAACAGAAGGCTTTTCATCAAAGGACAAGAAATCAGCCCTCAGCAACATAAACGGCGGAAAATATGTTTTGAAAAAATCCCTAAGGTCACAATTTCAGCAAAAATCTGACTTTTGGCAATTCATTCAAAAATGGTTCTGAACGGTTTCAAATGCTCCCCTGAAAGGTTTGGCAGTCGAAACAGAAGGCTTTTCATCAAAGGACAAGAAATCAGCCCTCAGCAACATAACCGGCGGAAAATATTTTTTGAAAAAATCCCTAAGCCCCGGGGTCACAATTTCAGCAAAAATGTGACTTTTGGCAATTCACTCAAAAATGGTGCCAAACGCTTGCAAATGATCCCCTGAAAGGTTTGGCAGTCGAAACAGAAGGCTTTTCATCAAAGGACAAGAAATGAGCCCTCAGCAACATAACCGGCGGAAAATATTTTTTGAAAAAATCCCTAAGCCCCGGTGTCAAAATTTCAGCAAAAATCTGAGTTTTGGAAATTCACTCAAAAATGGTGCCAAACGCTTGCAAATGCTCCCCTGAAATGTTTGGCCATCGAAACAGAAGGCTTTTTATCACAGGACAAGAAATCAGCCCTCGACCACTTACCCGGCGGAAAAAGATTTTTTTGAAAAAATTCCTAAGCCCCGGGGTCACAATTTAAGCAAAAATCTGAATTTGGCAATTCATTCAAAAATGGTTCTGAACGGTTTCAAATGCTCCCCTGAAAGGTTTGGCAGTCGAAACAGAAGGCTTTTCATCAAAGGACAAGAAATCAGCCCTCAGCAACATAACCGGCGGAAAATATTTTTTGAAAAAATCCCTAAGCCCCGGGGTCACAATTTAAGCAAAAATCTGACTTTTGGCAATTCACTCAAAAATGGTGCCAAACGCTTGCAAATGCTCGCCTGAAAGGTTTGGCAGTCGAAACAGAAGGCTTTTCATCAAAGGACAAGAAATCAGCCCTCGATCACTTACCAGGCGGAAAAAGATTTTTTTGAAAAAATTCCTAAGCCCCGGGGTCACAATTTCAGCAAAAATCTGACTTTTGGCAATTCATTCAAAAATGGTTCTGAACGGTTTCAAATGCTCCCCTGAAAGGTTTGGCAGTCGAAACAGAAGGCTTTTCACCAAAGGACAAGAAATCAGCCCTCAGCAACATAACAGGCGGGAAATATTTTTTTAAAAAATCCCTAAGCCCCGGGGTCACAATTTCATCAAAAATCTGACTTTTGGCAATTCATTCAAAAATGGTTCTGAACGGTTGCAAATGCTCCCCTGAAAGGTTTGGCAGTCGAAACAGAAGGCTTTTTATCACAAGACAAGAAATCAGCCCTGGACCACTTAAACGGCGAAAAAAGATTTTTTTGAAAAAATCCCTAAGCCCCGGGGTCACAATTTCAGCAAATATCTGACTTTTGGCAATTCATTCAAAAATGGTTCTGAACGGTTGCAAATGCTCCCCTGAAAGGTTTGGCAGTCGAAACAGAAGGCTTTTCATCAAAGGACAAGAAATCAGCCATCAGCAACATAAACGGCGGAAAATATGTTTTGAAAAAATCCCTAAGCCCCGGGGTCACAATTTCAGCAAAAATCTGACTTTTGGCAATTCACTCAAAAATGGTGCCAAACGTTTGCAAATGCTCCCCTGAAATGTTTGGCAATCGAAACAGAAGCCTTTTTATCACAGGACAAGAAATCAGCCCTCGACCACTGAACCGGCGGAAAAAGATTTTTTTGAAAAAATCCCTAAGCCCCGGGGTCACAATTTCAGCAAAGATCTGACTTTTGGCAATTCACTCAAAAATGGTGCAAAACGCTTGCAAATGCTCCCCTGAAAGGTTTGGCAGTCGAAACAGAAGGCTTTTCATCAAAGGACAAGAAATCAGCCCTCAGCAACATAACCGGCGGAAAATATTTTTTGAAAAAATCCCTAGGCCCCGTTGTCACAATTTAAGCAAAAATCTGACTTTTGGGAATTCATTCAAAAATGGTGCCAAACGCTTGCAAATGCTCGCCTGAAAGGTTTGGCAGTCGAAACAGAAGGCTTTTCATCAAAGGACAAGAAATCAGCAGTCGATCACTTACCAGGCGGAAAAAGATTTTTTTGAAAAAATTCCTAAGCCCCGGGGTCACAATTTCAGCAAAAATCTGACTTTTGGGAAATCACTCAACAATGGTGCCAAACGCTTGCAAATGCTCCCCTGAAAGGTTTGGCAGTCGAAACAGAAGGCTTTTCATGAAAGGACAAGAAATCAGCCCTCAGCAACATAACCGGCGGAAAATATTTTTTGAAAAAATCCCTAAGCCCCGGGGTCACAATTTCAGCAAAAATCTGACTTTTGGAAATTCATTCAAAATTGGTGCCAAACGCTTGCAAATGCTCCCCTGAAAGGTTAGGCATTCGAAACAGAAGGCTTTTTATCACAAGACAAGAAATCAGCCCTGGACCACTTAAACGGCGGGAAAAGATTTTTTTGAAAAAATCCCTAAGCCCCGGGGTCACAATTTCAGCAAAAATCTGACTTTTGGCAATTCACTCAAAAATGGTGCCAAACGCTTGTAAATGATCCCCTGAAAGGTTTGACAGTCGAAACAGAAGGCTTTTTATCACAGGACAAGAAATCAGCCCTCGACCACTGAACCGGCGGAAAAAGATTTTTTTGAAAAAATCCCTAAGCCCCGGGGTCACAATTTCAGCAAAAATCTGACTTTTGGCAATTCACTCAAAAATGGTGCCAAACGCTTGCAAATGCTCCCCTGAAAGGTTTGGCAGTCGAAACAGAAGGCTTTTCATGAAAGGACAAGAAATCAGCCCTCAGCAACATAACCAGCGGAAAATATTTTTTGAAAAAATCCCTAAGCCCCGGGTTCACAATTTCAGCAAAAATCTGACTTTTGGCAATTCATTCAAAAATGGTTCTGAACGGTTGCAAATGCTCCCCTGAAAGGTTTGGCAGTCGAAACAGAAGGCTTTTTATCACAAGACAAGAAATCAGCCCTGGACCACTTACCCGGCGGAAAAAGATTTTTTTGAAAAAATCCCTAAGCCCCGGGGTCACAATTTCAGCAAAAATCTGACTTTTGGCAATTCACTAAAAAATGGTGCCAAACGTTTGCAAATGCTCCCCTGAAATGTTTGGCAATCGAAACAGAAGGCTTTTTATCACAGGACAAGAAATCAGCCCTCGATCACTTAACCGGCGGAAAAAGATTTTTTTGAAAAAATCCCTAAGCCCCGGGGTCACAATTTCAGCAAAAATCTGACTTTTGGCAATTCACTCAAAAATGGTGCCAAACGCTTGCAAATGCTCTCCCAAAATGTTTGGCAATCGAAACAGAAGGCTTTTTATCACAGGACAAGAAATCAGCCCTCGACCACTTACCCGGCGGAAAAAGATTTTTTTGAAAAAATCCCTAAGCCCCGGGGTCACAATTTCAGCAAAAATCTGACTTTTGGCAATTCACTCAAAAATGGTGCCAAACGCTTGCAAATGATCCCCTGAAAGGTTTGGCAGTCGAAACAGAAGGCTTTTCATCAAAGGACAAGAAATCAGCCCTCGATCACTTACCAGGCGGAAAAAGATTTTTTTGAAAAAATTCCTAAGCCCCGGGGTCACAATTTCACCAAAAATCTGACTTTTGGGAAATCACTCAAAAATGGTGCCAAACGCTTGCAAATGCTCCCCTGAAAGGTTTGGCAGTCGAAACAGAAGGCTTTTCATCAAAGGACAAGAAATCAGCCCTCAGCAACATAAACGGCGGAAAATATGTTTTGAAAAAATCCCTAAGGTCACAATTTCAGCAAAAATCTGACTTTTGGCAATTCATTCAAAAATGGTTCTGAACGGTTTCAAATGCTCCCCTGAAAGGTTTGGCAGTCGAAACAGAAGGCTTTTCATCAAAGGACAAGAAATCAGCCCTCAGCAACATAACCGGCGGAAAATATTTTTTGAAAAAATCCCTAAGACCCGGGGTCACAATTTCAGCAAAAATCTGACTTTTGGAAATTTATTCAAAAATGGTTCTGAACGGTTGCAAATACTCCCCTGAAAGGTTTGGCAGTCGAAACAGAAGGCTTTTTATCACAAGACAAGAAATCAGCCCTGGACCACTTAAACGGTGGAAAAAGATTTTTTTGAAAAAATCCCTAAGCCCCGGGGTCAAAATTTCAGCAAAAATCTGAATTTTGGAAATTCACTAAAAAATGGTGCCGAACGCTTGCAAATGCTCCCCTGAAATGTTTGGCCATCGAAACAGAAGGCTTTTTATCACAGGACAAGAAATCAGCCCTCGACCACTTACCCGGCGGAAAAAGATTTTTTTGAAAAAATTCCTAAGCCCCGGGGTCACAATTTCAGCAAAAATCTGACTTTTGGCAATTCACTCAAAAATGGTGCCAAACGCTTGCAAATGCTCCCCTGAAAGGTTTGGCAGTCGAAACAGAAGGCTTTTCATCAAAGGACAAGAAATCAGCCCTCAGCAACATAACCGGCGGAAAATATGTTTTGAAAAAATTCCTAAGCCCCGGGGTCACTATTTAAGCAAATATCTGACTTTTGGCAATTCATTCAAAAATGGTTCTGAACGGTTGCAAATGCTCCCCTGAAAGGTTTGGAGGTCCAAACAGAAGGCTTTTCATCAAAGGACAAGAAATCAGCCCTCAGCAACATAACCGGCTGAAAAAGATTTTTTTGAAAAAATCCCTAAGCCCCGGAGTCACAATTTCAGCAAAAATCTGACTTTTGGCAATTCACTCAAAAATGGTGCCAAACGTTTGCAAATGCTCCCCTGAAATGTTTGGCAATCGAAACAGAAGGCTTTTTATCACAGGACAAGAAATCAGCCCTCGACCACTTACCCGGCGGAAAAAGATTTTTTTGAAAAAATCCCTAAGCCCCGGGGTCATAATTTCAGCAAAGATCTGACTTTTGGCAATTCACTCAAAAATGGTGCCAAACGCTTGCAAATGCTCCCCTGAAAGGTTTGGCAGTCGAAACAGAAGGCTTTTCATCAAAGGACAAGAAATCAGCCCTCAGCAACATAACCGGCGGAAAATATTTTTTGAAAAAATCCCTAAGCCCCGGGGTCACAATTTAAGCAAAAATCTGACTTTTGGCAATTCACTCAAAAATGGTGCCAAACGCTTGCAAATGCTCGCCTGAAAGGTTTGGCAGTCGAAACAGAAGGCTTTTCATCAAAGGACAAGAAATCAGCCCTCGATCACTTACCAGGCGGAAAAAGATTTTTTTGAAAAAATTCCTAAGCCCCGGGGTCACAATTTCAGCAAAAATCTGACTTTTGGGAAATCACTCAAAAATGGTGCCAAACGCTTGCAAATGCTCCCCTGAAAGGTTTGGCAGTCGAAACAGAAGGCTTTTCATCAAAGGACAAGAAATCAGCCCTCAGCAACATAAACGGCAGAAAATATGTTTTGAAAAAATCCCTAAGGTCACAATTTCAGCAAAAATCTGACTTTTGGCAATTCATTCAAAAATGGTTCTGAACGGTTTCAAATGCTCCCCTGAAAGGTTTGGCAGTCGAAACAGAAGGCTTTTCACCAAAGGACAAGAAATCAGCCCTCAGCAACATAACAGGCGGGAAATATTTTTTTAAAAAATCCCTAAGCCCCGGGGTCATAATTTCAGCAAAGATCTGACTTTTGGCAATTCACTCAAAAATGGTGCCAAACGCTTGCAAATGCTCCCCTGAAAGGTTTGGCAGTCGAAACAGAAGGCTTTTCATCAAAGGACAAGAAATCAGCCCTCAGCAACATAACCGGCGGAAAATATTTTTTGAAAAAATCCCTAAGCCCCGGGGTCACAATTTCAGCAAAAATCTGACTTTTGGCAATTCACTCAAAAATGGTGCCAAACGCTTGCAAATGCTCGCCTGAAAGGTTTGGCAGTCGAAACAGAAGGCTTTTCATCAAAGGACAAGAAATCAGCCCTCGATCACTTACCAGGCGGAAAAAGATTTTTTTGAAAAAATCCCTAAGCCCCGGGGTCACAATTTCAGCAAAAATCTGACTTTTGGGAAATCACTCAACAATGGTGCCAAACGCTTGCAAATGCTCCCCTGAAAGGTTTGGCAGTCGAAACAGAAGGCTTTTCATGAAAGGACAAGAAATCAGCCCTCAGCAACATAACCGGCGGAAAATATTTTTTGAAAAAATCCCTAAGCCCCGGGGTCACAATTTCAGCAAAAATGTGACTTTTGGCAATTCACTCAAAAATGGTGCCAAACGCTTGCAAATGATCCCCTGAAAGGTTTGGCAGTCGAAACAGAAGGCTTTTCATCAAAGGACAAGAAATGAGCCCTCAGCAACATAACCGGCGGAAAATATTTTTTGAAAAAATCCCTAAGCCCCGGTGTCAAAATTTCAGCAAAAATCTGAGTTTTGGAAATTCACTCAAAAATGGTGCCGAACGCTTGCAAATGCTCCCCTGAAATGTTTGGCCATCGAAACAGAAGGCTTTTTATCACAGGACAAGAAATCAGCCCTCGACCACTTACCCGGCGGAAAAAGATTTTTTTGAAAAAATTCCTAAGCCCCGGGGTCACAATTTCAGCAAAAATCTGACTTTTGGCAATTCACTCAAAAATGGTGCCAAACGCTTGCAAATGCTCCCCTGAAAGGTTTGGCAGTCGAAACAGAAGGCTTTTCATCAAAGGACAAGAAATCAGCCCTCAGCAACATAACCGGAGGAAAATATGTTTTGAAAAAATTCCTAAGCCCCGGGGTCACTATTTAAGCAAATATCTGACTTTTGGCAATTCATTCAAAAATGGTTCTGAACGGTTGCAAATGCTCCCCTGAAAGGTTTGGAGGTCCAAACAGAAGGCTTTTCATCAAAGGACAAGAAATCAGCCCTCAGCAACATAACCGGCTGAAAAAGATTTTTTTGAAAAAATCCCTAAGCCCCGGAGTCACAATTTCAGCAAAAATCTGACTTTTGGCAATTCACTCAAAAATGGTGCCAAACGTTTGCAAATGCTCCCCTGAAATGTTTGGCAATCGAAACAGAAGGCTTTTTATCACAGGACAAGAAATCAGCCCTCGACCACTGAACCGGCGGAAAAAGATTTTTTTGAAAAAATCCCTAAGCCCCGGGGTCATAATTTCAGCAAAGATCTGACTTTTGGCAATTCACTCAAAAATGGTGCCAAACGCTTGCAAATGCTCCCCTGAAAGGTTTGGCAGTCGAAACAGAAGGCTTTTCATCAAAGGACAAGAAATCAGCCCTCAGCAACATAACCGGCGGAAAATATTTTTTGAAAAAATCCCTAAGCCCCGGGGTCACAATTTAAGCAAAAATCTGACTTTTGGCAATTCACTCAAAAATGGTGCCAAACGCTTGCAAATGCTCGCCTGAAAGGTTTGGCAGTCGAAACAGAAGGCTTTTCATCAAAGGACAAGAAATCAGCCCTCGATCACTTACCAGGCGGAAAAAGATTTTTTTGAAAAAATTCCTAAGCCCCGGGGTCACAATTTCAGCAAAAATCTGACTTTTGGGAAATCACTCAAAAATGGTGCCAAACGCTTGCAAATGCTCCCCTGAAAGGTTTGGCAGTCGAAACAGAAGGCTTTTCATCAAAGGACAAGAAATCAGCCCTCAGCAACATAAACGGCAGAAAATATGTTTTGAAAAAATCCCTAAGGTCACAATTTCAGCAAAAATCTGACTTTTGGCAATTCATTCAAAAATGGTTCTGAACGGTTTCAAATGCTCCCCTGAAAGGTTTGGCAGTCGAAACAGAAGGCTTTTCACCAAAGGACAAGAAATCAGCCCTCAGCAACATAACAGGCGGGAAATATTTTTTTAAAAAATCCCTAAGCCCCGGGGTCATAATTTCAGCAAAGATCTGACTTTTGGCAATTCACTCAAAAATGGTGCCAAACGCTTGCAAATGCTCCCCTGAAAGGTTTGGCAGTCGAAACAGAAGGCTTTTCATCAAAGGACAAGAAATCAGCCCTCAGCAACATAACCGGCGGAAAATATTTTTTGAAAAAATCCCTAAGCCCCGGGGTCACAATTTAAGCAAAAATCTGACTTTTGGCAATTCACTCAAAAATGGTGCCAAACGCTTGCAAATGCTCGCCTGAAAGGTTTGGCAGTCGAAACAGAAGGCTTTTCATCAAAGGACAAGAAATCAGCCCTCGATCACTTACCAGGCGGAAAAAGATTTTTTTGAAAAAATTCCTAAGCCCCGGGGTCACAATTTCAGCAAAAATCTGACTTTTGGGAAATCACTCAAAAATGGTGCCAAACGCTTGCAAATGCTCCCCTGAAATGTTTGGCAGTCGAAACAGAAGGCTTTTCATCAAAGGACAAGAAATCAGCCCTCAGCAACATAAACGGCAGAAAATATGTTTTGAAAAAATCCCTAAGGTCACAATTTCAGCAAAAATCTGACTTTTGGCAATTCATTAAAAAATGGTTCTGAACGGTTTCAAATGCTCCCCTGAAAGGTTTGGCAGTCGAAACAGAAGGCTTTTCACCAAAGGACAAGAAATCAGCCCTCAGCAACATAACAGGCGGGAAATATTTTTTTAAAAAATCCCTAAGCCCCGGGGTCACAATTTCATCAAAAATCTGACTTTTGGCAATTCATTCAAAAATGGTTCTGAACGGTTGCAAATGCTCCCCTGAAAGCTTTGGCAGTCGAAACAGAAGGCTTTTTATCACAAGACAAGAAATCAGCCCTGGACCACTTAAACGGCGAAAAAAGATTTTTTTGAAAAAATCCCTAAGCCCCGGGGTCACAATTTCAGCAAATATCTGACTTTTGGCAATTCATTCAAAAATGGTTCTGAACGGTTGCAAATGCTCCCCTGAAAGGTTTGGCAGTCGAAACAGAAGGCTTTTCATCAAAGGACAAGAAATCAGCCCTCAGCAACATAAACGGCGGAAAATATGTTTTGAAAAAATCCCTAAGCCCCGGGGTCACAATTTCAGCAAAAATCTGACTTTTGGCAATTCACTCAAAAATGGTGCCAAACGCTTGCAAATGCTCCCCTGAAAGTTTTGGCAGTCGAAACAGAAGGCTTTTCATCAAAGGACAAGAAATCAGCCCTCAGCAACATAACAGGCGGGAAATATTTTTTTAAAAAATCCCTAAGCCCCGGGGTCATAATTTCAGCAAAGATCTGACTTTTGGCAATTCACTCAAAAATGGTGCCAAACGCTTGCAAATGCTCCCCTGAAAGGTTTGGCAGTCGAAACAGAAGGCTTTTCATCAAAGGACAAGAAATCAGCCCTCAGCAACATAACCGGCGGAAAATATTTTTTGAAAAAATCCCTAAGCCCCGGGGTCACAATTTAAGCAAAAATCTGACTTTTGGCAATTCACTCAAAAATGGTGCCAAACGCTTGCAAATGCTCGCCTGAAAGGTTTGGCAGTCGAAACAGAAGGCTTTTCATCAAAGGACAAGAAATCAGCCCTCGATCACTTACCAGGCGGAAAAAGATTTTTTTGAAAAAATTCCTAAGCCCCGGGGTCACAATTTCAGCAAAAATCTGACTTTTGGGAAATCACTCAAAAATGGTGCCAAACGCTTGCAAATGCTCCCCTGAAATGTTTGGCAGTCGAAACAGAAGGCTTTTCATCAAAGGACAAGAAATCAGCCCTCAGCAACATAAACGGCAGAAAATATGTTTTGAAAAAATCCCTAAGGTCACAATTTCAGCAAAAATCTGACTTTTGGCAATTCATTAAAAAATGGTTCTGAACGGTTTCAAATGCTCCCCTGAAAGGTTTGGCAGTCGAAACAGAAGGCTTTTCACCAAAGGACAAGAAATCAGCCCTCAGCAACATAACAGGCGGGAAATATTTTTTTAAAAAATCCCTAAGCCCCGGGGTCACAATTTCATCAAAAATCTGACTTTTGGCAATTCATTCAAAAATGGTTCTGAACGGTTGCAAATGCTCCCCTGAAAGGTTTGGCAGTCGAAACAGAAGGCTTTTTATCACAAGACAAGAAATCAGCCCTGGACCACTTAAACGGCGAAAAAAGATTTTTTTGAAAAAATCCCTAAGCCCCGGGGTCACAATTTCAGCAAATATCTGACTTTTGGCAATTCATTCAAAAATGGTTCTGAACGGTTGCAAATGCTCCCCTGAAAGGTTTGGCAGTCGAAACAGAAGGCTTTTCATCAAAGGACAAGAAATCAGCCCTCAGCAACATAAACGGCGGAAAATATGTTTTGAAAAAATCCCTAAGCCCCGGGGTCACAATTTCAGCAAAAATCTGACTTTTGGCAATTCACTCAAAAATGGTGCCAAACGCTTGCAAATGCTCCCCTGAAAGTTTTGGCAGTCGAAACAGAAGGCTTTTCATCAAAGGACAAGAAATCAGCCCTCAGCAACATAACCGGCGGAAAATATGTTTTGAAAAAATTCCTAAGCCCCGGGGTCACTATTTAAGCAAATATCTGACTTTTGGCAATTCATTCAAAAATGGTTCTGAACGGTTGCTAATGCTCCCCTGAAAGGTTTGGAGGTCGAAACAGAAGGCTTTTCATCAAAGGACAAGAAATCAGCCCTCAGCAAAATAACCGGCTGAAAAAGATTTTTTTGAAAAAATCCCTAAGCCCCGGAGTCACAATTTCAGCAAAAATCTGACTTTTGGCAATTCACTCAAAAATGGTGCCAAACGTTTGCAAATGCTCCCCTGAAATGTTTGGCAATCGAATCAGAAGGCTTTTTATCACAGGACAAGAAATCAGCCCTCGACCACTGAACCGGCGGAAAAAGATTTTTTTGAAAAAATCCCTAAGCCTCGGGGTCACAATTTCAGCAAAAATCTGACTTTTGGGAATTCACTCAAAAATGGTGCCAAACGCTTGCAAATGCTCTCCTGAAAGGTTTGGCAGTCGAAACAGAAGGCTTTTCATGAAAGGACAAGAAATCAGCCCTCAGCAACATAACCGGCGGAAAATATTTTTTGAAAAAATCCCTAAGCCCCGGGTTCACAATTTCAGCAAAAATCTGACTTTTGGCAATTCACTCAAAAATGGTGCCAAACGCTTGCAAATGCTCCCCTGAAAGGTTTGGCAGTCGAAACAGAAGGCTTTTCATGAAAGGACAAGAAATCAGCCCTCAGCAACATAACCGGCGGAAAATATTTTTTGAAAAAATCCCTAAGCCCCGGGTTCACAATTTCAGCAAAAATCTGACTTTTGGCAATTCATTCAAAAATGGTTCTGAACGGTTGCAAATGCTCCCCTGAAAGGTTTGGCAGTCGAAACAGAAGGCTTTTTATCACAAGACAAGAAATCAGCCCTGGACCACTTACCCGGCGGAAAAAGATTTTTTTGAAAAAATCCCTAAGCCCCGGGGTCACAATTTCAGCAAAAATCTGACTTTTGGCAATTCACTCAAAAATGGTGCCAAACGCTTGCAAATGCTCTCCCGAAATGTTTGGGAATCGAAACAGAAGGCTTTTTATCACAGGACAAGAAATCAGCCCTCGACCACTTACCCGGCGGAAAAAGATTTTTTTGAAAAAATCCCTAAGCCCCGTGGTCACAATTTCAGCAAAAATCTGACTTTTGGCAATTCACTCAAAAATGGTGCCAAACGCTTGCAAATGCTCCCCTGAAAGGTTTGGCAGTCGAAACAGAAGGCTTTTCATCAAAGGACAAGAAATCAGCCCTCGATCACTTACCAGGCGGAAAAAGATTTTTTTGAAAAAATTCCTAAGCCCCGGGGTCACAATTTCACCAAAAATCTGACTTTTGGGAAATCACTCAAAAATGGTGCCAAACGCTTGCAAATGCTCCCCTGAAAGGTTTGGCAGTCGAAACAGAAGGCTTTTCATCAAAGGACAAGAAATCAGCCCTCAGCAACATAAACGGCGGAAAATATGTTTTGAAAAAATCCCTAAGGTCACAATTTCAGCAAAAATCTGACTTTTGGCAATTCATTCAAAAATGGTTCTGAACGGTTTCAAATGCTCCCCTGAAAGGTTTGGCAGTCGAAACAGAAGGCTTTTCATCAAAGGACAAGAAATCAGCCCTCAGCAACATAACCGGCGGAAAATATTTTTTGAAAAAATCCCTAAGACCCGGGGTCACAATTTCAGCAAAAATCTGACTTTTGGAAATTTATTCAAAAATGGTTCTGAACGGTTGCAAATACTCCCCTGAAAGGTTTGGCAGTCGAAACAGAAGGCTTTTTATCACAAGACAAGAAATCAGCCCTGGACCACTTAAACGGCGGAAAAAGATTTTTTTGAAAAAATCCCGAAGCCCCGGGGTCAAAATTTCAGCAAAAATCTGAGTTTTGGAAATTCACTCAAAAATGGTGCCGAACGCTTGCAAATGCTCCCCTGAAATGTTTGGCCATCGAAACAGAAGGCTTTTTATCACAGGACAAGAAATCAGCCCTCGACCACTTACCCGGCGGAAAAAGATTTTTTTGAAAAAATTCCTAAGCCCCGGGGTCACAATTTCAGCAAAAATCTGACTTTTGGCAATTCACTCAAAAATGGTGCCAAACGCTTGCAAATGCTCCCCTGAAAGGTTTGGCAGTCGAAACAGAAGGCTTTTCATCAAAGGACAAGAAATCAGCCCTCAGCAACATAACCGGAGGAAAATATGTTTTGAAAAAATTCCTAAGCCCCGGGGTCACTATTTAAGCAAATATCTGACTTTTGGCAATTCATTCAAAAATGGTTCTGAACGGTTGCAAATGCTCCCCTGAAAGGTTTGGAGGTCCAAACAGAAGGCTTTTCATCAAAGGACAAGAAATCAGCCCTCAGCAACATAACCGGCTGAAAAAGATTTTTTTGAAAAAATCCCTAAGCCCCGGAGTCACAATTTCAGCAAAAATCTGACTTTTGGCAATTCACTCAAAAATGGTGCCAAACGTTTGCAAATGCTCCCCTGAAATGTTTGGCAATCGAAACAGAAGGCTTTTTATCACAGGACAAGAAATCAGCCCTCGACCACTGAACCGGCGGAAAAAGATTTTTTTGAAAAAATCCCTAAGCCCCGGGGTCATAATTTCAGCAAAGATCTGACTTTTGGCAATTCACTCAAAAATGGTGCCAAACGCTTGCAAATGCTCCCCTGAAAGGTTTGGCAGTCGAAACAGAAGGCTTTTCATCAAAGGACAAGAAATCAGCCCTCAGCAACATAACCGGCGGAAAATATTTTTTGAAAAAATCCCTAAGCCCCGGGGTCACAATTTCAGCAAAAATCTGACTTTTGGCAATTCACTCAAAAATGGTGCCAAACGCTTGCAAATGCTCGCCTGAAAGGTTTGGCAGTCGAAACAGAAGGCTTTTCATCAAAGGACAAGAAATCAGCCCTCGATCACTTACCAGGCGGAAAAAGATTTTTTTGAAAAAATTCCTAAGCCCCGGGGTCACAATTTCAGCAAAAATCTGACTTTTGGGAAATCACTCAAAAATGGTGCCAAACGCTTGCAAATGCTCCCCTGAAATGTTTGGCAGTCGAAACAGAAGGCTTTTCATCAAAGGACAAGAAATCAGCCCTCAGCAACATAAACGGCAGAAAATATGTTTTGAAAAAATCCCTAAGGTCACAATTTCAGCAAAAATCTGACTTTTGGCAATTCATTTAAAAATGGTTCTGAACGGTTTCAAATGCTCCCCTGAAAGGTTTGGCAGTCGAAACAGAAGGCTTTTCACCAAAGGACAAGAAATCAGCCCTCAGCAACATAACAGGCGGGAAATATTTTTTTAAAAAATCCCTAAGCCCCGGGGTCACAATTTCATCAAAAATCTGACTTTTGGCAATTCATTCAAAAATGGTTCTGAACGGTTGCAAATGCTCCCCTGAAAGGTTTGGCAGTCGAAACAGAAGGCTTTTTATCACAAGACAAGAAATCAGCCCTGGACCACTTAAACGGCGAAAAAAGATTTTTTTGAAATAATCCCTAAGCCCCGGGGTCACAATTTCAGCAAATATCTGACTTTTGGCAATTCACTCAAAAATGGTGCCAAACGCTTGCAAATGCTCCCCTGAAAGTTTTGGCAGTCGAAACAGAAGGCTTTTCATCAAAGGACAAGAAATCAGCCCTCAGCAACATAACCGGCGGAAAATATGTTTTGAAAAAATTCCTAAGCCCCGGGGTCACTATTTAAGCAAATATCTGACTTTTGGCAATTCATTCAAAAATGGTTCTGAACGGTTGCTAATGCTCCCCTGAAAGGTTTGGAGGTCGAAACAGAAGGCTTTTCATCAAAGGACAAGAAATCAGCCCTCAGCAAAATAACCGGCTGAAAAAGATTTTTTTGAAAAAATCCCTAAGCCCCGGAGTCACAATTTCAGCAAAAATCTGACTTTTGGCAATTCACTCAAAAATGGTGCCAAACGTTTGCAAATGCTCCCCTGAAATGTTTGGCAATCGAATCAGAAGGCTTTTTATCACAGGACAAGAAATCAGCCCTCGACCACTGAACCGGCGGAAAAAGATTTTTTTGAAAAAATCCCTAAGCCCCGGGGTCATAATTTCAGCAAAGATCTGACTTTTGGCAATTCACTCAAAAATGGTGCCAAACGCTTGCAAATGCTCCCCTGAAAGGTTTGGCAGTCGAAACAGAAGGCTTTTCATCAAAGGACAAGAAATCAGCCCTCAGCAACATAACAGGCGGGAAATATTTTTTGAAAAAATCCCTAAGCCCCGTTGTCACAATTTAAGCAAAAATCTGACTTTTGGCAATTCACTCAAAAATGGTGCCAAACGCTTGCAAATGCTCCCCTGAAAGGTTTGGCCAACGAAACAGAAGGCTTTTCATCAAAGGACAAGAAATCAGCCCTCGATCACTTACCAGGCGGAAAAAGATTTTTTTGAAAAAATTCCTAAGCCCCGGGGTCACAATTTCAGCAAAAATCTGACTTTTGGCAATTCATTCAAAAATCGTTCTGAACGGTTTCAAATGCTCCCCTGAAAGGTTTGGCAGTCGAAACAGAAGGCTTTTCATCAAAGGACAAGAAATCAGCCCTCAGCAACATAACAGGCGGGAAATATTTTTTTTAAAAATCCCTAAGCCCCGGGGTCACAATTTCAGCAAAAATCTGACTTTTTGCAATTCACTCAAAAATGGTGCCAAACGCTTGGAAATGATCCCCTGAAAGGTTTGACAGTCGAAACAGAAGGCTTTTCATCAAAGGTCAAGAAATCAGCCCTCGATCACTTACCCGGCGGAAAAAGACTTTTTTGAAAAAATTCCTAAGCCCCGGGGTCACAATTTCAGCAAAAATCTGACTTTTGGCAATTCACTCAAAAATGGTGCCAAACGCTTGCAAATGCTCCCCTGAAAGGTTTGGCAGACGAAACATAAGGCTTTTCATCAAAGGACAAGAAATCAGCCCTCGATCACTTACCCGGCGGAAAAAGATTTTTTTGAAAAAATTCCTAAGCCCCGGGGTCACTATTTAAGCAAATATCTGACTTTTGGCAATTCATTCAAAAATGGTTCTGAACGGTTGCAAATGCTCCCCTGAAAGGTTTGGAGGTCGAAACAGAAGGCTTTTCATCAAAGGACAAGAAATCAGCCCTCAGCAACATAACCGGCTGAAAAAGATTTTTTTGAAAAACTCCCTAAGCCCCGGAGTCACAATTTCAGCAAAAATCTGACTTTTGGCAATTCATTCAAAAATGGTGCCAAACGTTTGCAAATGCTCCCCTGAAATGTTTGGCAATCGAAACAGAAGGCTTTTTATCACAGGACAAGAAATCAGCCCTCGACCACTGAACCGGCGGAAAAAGATTTTTTTAAAAAAATCCCTAAGCCCCAGGGTCACAATTTCAGCAAAGATCTGACTTTTGGCAATTCACTCAAAAATGGTGCCAAACGCTTGCAAATGCTCCCCTGAAAGGTTTGGCAGTCGAAACAGAAGGCTTTTCATCAAAGGACAAGAAATCAGCCCTCAGTAACATAACCGGCGGAAAATATTTTTTGAAAAAATCCCTAAACCCCGGGATCAGAATTTCAGCAAAAATCTGAGTTTTTTAAATTCACTCAAAAATGGTGCCAAACGTTTGCAAATGCTCGCCTGAAAGGTTTGGCAGTCAAAACAGAAGGCTTTTCTTCAAAGGACAAGAAATCAGCCCTCGATCACTTACCAGGCGGAAAAAGATTTTTTTGAAAAAATTCCTAAGCCCCGGGGTCACAATTTCAGCAAAAATCTGACTTTTGGGAAATCACTCAAAAATGGTGCCGAACGCTTGCAAATGCTCCCCTGAAAGGTTTGGCAGTCGAAACAGAAGGCTTTTCATCAAAGGACAAGAAATCAGCCCTCAGCAACATAAACGGCGGAAAATATGTTTTGAAAAAATCCCTAAGGTCACAATTTCAGCAAAAATCTGACTTTTGGCAATTCATTCAAAAATGGTTCTGAACGGTTGCAAATGCTCCCCTGAAAGGTTTGGCAGTCGAAACAGAAGGCTTTTCATCAAAGGACAAGAAATCAGCCCTCAGCAACATAACCGGCAGAAAATATTTTTTGAAAAAATCCCTAAGCCCCGGGGTCAAAATTTCAGCATAAATCTGAATTTTGGCAATTCATTCAAAAATGGTTCTCAACGGTTGCAAATGCTCCCCTGAAAGGTTTGGCAGTCGAAACAGAAGGCTTTTTATCACAAGGCAAGAAATCATCCCTCGACCACTTAACCGGCGGAAAAAGATTTTTTTGAAAAAATCCCTATGCTCCGGGGTCACAATTTAAGCAAAAATCTGAGTTTTGGAAATTCACTCAAAAATGGTGCCAAACGTTTGTAAATGCTCCCCTGAAATGTTTGGCAGTCAAAACAGAAGGCTTTTTATCACAGGACAAGAAATCAGCCCTCGACCACTTAACCGGCGGAAAATATTTTTTGAAAAAATCTCTAAACCCCGGGGTCAGAATTTCAGCAAAAATCTGAGTTTTGGAAATTCACTCAAAAATGGTGCCAAACGTTTGCAAATGCTCCCCTGAAAGGTTTGGCAGTCAAAACAGAAGGCTTTTCATCAAAGGACAAGAAATCAGCCCTCAGCAACATAACCGGCGGAAAATATTTTTTGAAAAAATCCCTAAGCCCCGGGGTCAAAATTTCAGCAAAAATCTGACTTTTGGCAATTCATTCAAAAATGGTTCTGAACGGTTGCAAATGCTCCTCTGAAAGGTTTGGCAGTCGAAACAGAAGATATTCATTAAAGTACAAGAAATCAGCCCTCAGCAACATAACCGGCGGAAAATATTTTTTGAAAAAAATCCCTAAGCCCCGGGGTCACAATTTCAGCAAAAATCTGACTTTTGGAAATTCACTCAAAAATGGTGCCAAACCCTTGCAAATGCTCCCCTGAAAGGTTTGTCAGTCGAAACAGAAGGCTTTTCATCAAAGGACAAGAAATCAGCCCTCGATCACTTAACCGGCGGAAAAAGATTCTTTTGAAAAAATCCGTAAACCCCGGGGTCACAATTTCAGCAAAAATCTGACTTTTGGCAATTCACTCAAAAATGGTGCCAAACGCTTGCAAATGCTCCCCTGAAAGGTTTGGCAGTCGAAACAGAAGGCTTTTCATCAAAGGACAAGAAATCAGCAATCAGCAACATAACCGGCGGAAAAAGATTTTTTTGAAAAAATCCCTAAGCCCCGGGGTCACAATTTCAGCAAAAATCTGACTTTTGGAAATTCACTCAAAAATGGTTCTGAACGGTTGCAAATGCTTCCCTGAAAGGTTTCGCAATCAAAACAGAAGGCTTTTCATCAAAGGACAAGAAATCAGCCCTCGATCACTTAACCAGCGGAAAAAGATTTTTTTGAAAAAATCCCTAAGCCCCGGGGTCACAATTTCAGCAAAAATCTGACTTTTGGAAATTCACTCAAAAATGGTGCCAAATGCTTGCAAATGCTCCCCTGAAAGGTTTGGCAGTCGAAACAGAAGGCTTTTCATCAAAGGACAAGAAATCAGCCCTCAGCAACATAACCGGCGGAAAATATTTTTTGAAAAAATCCCTAAGCCACGGGGTCACGATTTCAGCAAAAATCTGGCTTTTGGCAATTCACTCAAAAATGGTGCCAAACGCTTGCAAATGCTCTCCTGAAAGGTTTGGGAGTCGAATCAGAAGGCTTTTAATCAAACAACAAGAAATCAGCCCTCAGCAACATAACCGGCGGAAATTTTTTTTTGAAAAAATGCCTAAGCCCCGGGGTCACAATTTCAGTAAAAATCTGACTTTTGGGAAATCACTCAAAAATGGTGCCAAACGCTGGCAAATGCTCCCCTGAAAGGTTTGGCAGTCGAATCAGAAGGCTTTTCATCAAACAACAAGAAATCAGCCCTCGACCACTTACCCGGCTGAAAATATTTTTTGAAAAAATCCCTAAGCCACGGGTCACAATATCAGCAAAAATCTGACTTTTGGAAATTCACTCAAAAATGGTGCCAAACGCTTGCAAATGCTCCCCTGAAATGTTTGGCAGTCGAAACAGAAGGCTTTTTATCACAGGACAAGAAATCAGCCCTCGACCACTTAACCGGCGGAAAATATTTTTTGAAAAAATCTCTAAACCCCGGGGTCAGAATTTCAGCAAAAATCTGAGTTTTGGAAATTCACTCAAAAATGGTGCCAAACGCTTGCAAATGCTCCCCTGAAAGGTTTGACAGTCGAAACAGAAGGCTTTTCATCAAAGGACAAGAAATCAGCCCTCGATCACTTAACCGGCGGAAAAAGATTTTTTTGAAAAAATTCCTAAGCCCCGGGGTCACAATTTCAGCAAAAATCTGACTTTTGGCAATTCACTCAAAAATGGTGCCAAACGCTTGCAAATGCTCTCCTGAAAGGTTTGGCAGTCGAATCAGAAGGCTTTTCATCAAATAACAAGAAATCAGCCCTCAGCAACATAACCGGCGGAAAATCTTTTTTGAAAAAATCCCTAAGCCCCGGGGTCACAATTTCAGCAAAAATCTGACTTTTGGCAATTCATTCAAAAATGGTGCCAAACGCTTGCAAATGCTCTCCTGAAAAGTTTGGCAGTCGAATCAGAAGGCTTTTCATCAAACAACAAGAAATCAGCCCTCGACAACTTACCCGGGGGAAAATATTTTTTGAAAATATCCCTAAGCCCCGGGGTCACAATTTCAGCAAAAATCTGACTTTTGGCAATTCACTCAAAAATGGTGCCAAACGCTTGCAAATGCTCCCCTGAAAGGTTTGGCAGTCGAAACAGAAAGCTTTTCATCAAAGGACAAGAAATCAGCCCTCAGCAACATAACCGGCGGAAAATATTTTTTGAAAAAATCCCTAAGCCACGGGGTCACGATTTCAGCAAAAATCTGGCTTTTGGCAATTCACTCAAAAATGGTGCCAAACGCTTGCAAATGCTCTCCTGAAAGGTTTGGGAGTCGAATCAGAAGGCTTTTAATCAAACAACAAGAAATCAGCCCTCAGCAACATAACCGGCGGAAATTTTTTTTTGAAAAAATGCCTAAGCCCCGGGGTCACAATTTCAGTAAAAATCTGACTTTTGGGAAATCACTCAAAAATGGTGCCAAACGCTGGCAAATGCTCCCCTGAAAGGTTTGGCAGTCGAATCAGAAGGCTTTTCATCAAACAACAAGAAATCAGCCCTCGACCACTTACCCGGCTGAAAATATTTTTTGAAAAAATCCCTAAGCCACGGGTCACAATATCAGCAAAAATCTGACTTTTGGAAATTCACTCAAAAATGGTGCCAAACGCTTGCAAATGCTCCCCTGAAATGTTTGGCAGTCGAAACAGAAGGCTTTTTATCACAGGACAAGAAATCAGCCCTCGACCACTTAACCGGCGGAAAATATTTTTTGAAAAAATCTCTAAACCCCGGGGTCAGAATTTCAGCAAAAATCTGACTTTTGGCAATTCACTCAAAAATGGTGCCAAACGCTTGCAAATGTTCCCCTGAAAGGTTTGGCAGTCGAAACAGAAGGCTTTTCATAAAAGGACAAGAAATCAGCCCTCGGCAACATAACTTGCAGAAAATATTTTTTGGAAAAATCCCTAAGCCCCGCAGTCAAAATTTCAGCAAAAATCTGACTTTTGGCAATTCATTCAAAAATGGTTCTGAACGGTTGCAAATGCTTCCCTGAAAGGTTTGGCAGTCGAAACAGAAGGCTTTTTATCAGAAGACAAGAAATCAGCCCTCGACCACTTAACCGGCGGAAAAAGATTTTTTTGAAAAAATCCCTAAGCCCCGGGGTCACAATTTCAGTAAAACTCTGACTTTTGGGAAATCACTCAAAAATGGTGCCAAACGCTTGAAAATGCTCCCCTGAAAGGTTTGGCAGTCGAAACAGAAGGCTTTTCATCAAAGGACAAGAAATCAGCCCTCGATCACTTACCAGGCGGAAAAAGATTTTTTTGAAAAAATTCCTAAGCCCCGGGGTCACAATTTCAGCAAAAATCTGACTTTTGGCAATTCATTCAAAAATGGTTCTGAACGGTTTCAAATGCTCCCCTGAAAGGTTTGGCAGTCGAAACAGAAGGCTTTTCATCAAAGGACAAGAAATCAGCCCTCAGCAACATAACAGGCGGGAAATATTTTTTTAAAAAGTCCCTAAGCCCCGGGGTCACAATTTCAGCAAAAATCTGACTTTTGGAAATTCATTCAAAAATGGTGCCAAACGCTTGCAAATGCTCCCCTGAAAGTTTTGGCAGTCGAAACAGAAGGCTTTTCATCAAAGGACAAGAAATCAGCCCTCGATCACTTAACCGGTGGAAAAAGATTTTTTTGAAGAAATCCCTAAGCCCCGGGGTCCCAATTTCAGCAAAAATCTGACATTAGGCAATTCACTCAAAAATGGTGCCAAACGCTTGCAAATGCTCCCCCAAAATGTTTGGCAATCGAAACAGAAAGCTTTTTATCACAGGACAAGAAATCAACTCTCGACCACTTACGCGGCGGAAAAAGATTTTTTTGAAAAAATCCCTAAGCCCCG